>NC_137158.1:17673454-17914214 GCF_951394435.1 Stenella coeruleoalba | reverse complement strand
CCATGTTTTAACAGGACAACAAGAACAATTTACCTTGAGACTGGCTTTGCTGATAGGTTACAGGGTAATTTAGTTGGTAGAGAAATGCACACACATAAAAAGCTTTCTTCAAGGAGATACAGTATGCCAATCTTACTTCTGTTATTAATCTGTTGGACGGCCTTGGGCAAAGCTCTTAAACATTCTGCTTCTGTTTTATTCTTTGTGAAGAAAATATTAGGAAGACGACCTGCAGGTGAAAAGAATGTTACAGAATGGTCCTAAAGCGCTCTGTAGACTACAGAAAAAGAGCAGTCACTGACTGTCGATGATGATGCTGGTTCCAGGGAATCCTTATGGTCAATTATCAGACAACCCCAGTAGTTCACTGGATCTTTCAAAGAATAAGCGTATAAGCGTATGCAGGTTAAATCAATCTCACACACAAAAAAACGAATCTTCCAAATCCTCTTAAAAACTTGGTATAAATAAAAGGCAGATTTAAAAAAATGTATTTACAGGGTACTACACCTAATTTATTCAAATCTTATTGGTCATGGGAATATGTGCTTGCCAGTGAGAAGACCATGGTTCAAATATATAATCTAATACAATTAAATATGTGGTATGGAGTCATAAACAGGTATCTTACTAAAATATACACTGGGATTTGTTGTTACGCTTTTTCAAAATTGGATTTTAAATGTGTTAACACTCAGCAATACTAAGGTGTGAAGGGCAAAGTTTTCCAAGTGGTACCTCCTCTACACTAGTATTTGTGCTCTGTGAGGCAAGCCGGGGGGAAATGTCTGTGTTTACAGAGTAGGATTCCGTCAGATGAAGGGAGCCATTAATTCTCGCCATCTTGGCTCTCCCAGTGAGTGTGTTGCTTCTGGGTGTCTGAGGTGTAAATTTGGGAACTCTTTAACCATAACCTCAGAGCTGATTTCTAAAGTAACTAGAATCCAAAACACAGCCAGTTTTATAAATCAGAATCAACACCCTTGAATTGTTCCTGGAAGCCACACGGAAGGCCTCGGCCCTTCTGGAGTCGAGTGCGTGTCACCCTGTGCCCAGTTTCCTGCACAGCTGCAGCTCCAGCATAATCACCACATTCTCGCCAGCTCAAGTTTCCCTCTGATAGCCTTGCATTGTTATTGACAGTGGCCGCATGGAAGGCACTGAGCTGTCATCCAGCTGAGAGATTTGATGATAAGACATCACAGTGGTCCTTAGAAGCCAGCTGATTTCTCTGCAGCCAGATCAGGCCACCACTGAGGGCTCCATTCTCATGATTCTGGTCTCTTTCTGGAGAGGAGGAACATTCACATAGCCAATGGCACCCTCAAGTTCTCATTAGGTCAACCCTAACCCAAGTCAGCATGACTGGTTGATAAGGTCACTGACTGGGCTTTAGGGTAAAGGTCGGAAGAAGCAGGGCAACTCCTCCAGAGAGAAGGAGTTGTTTATTTTTAAATTCCTGGGGTTGTCATCCTGACAAATTTTTTTTGTGTGTGTGGCCATACCGCTCCACTTGGCATGTGGGATCTTAGTGCCCGGACCGAGGATCGAACCCGTGCTCCTCCAGTGGAAGCACGGAGTCTTAGCCACTGGACCACCAGGGAAGTCCCCCTACACGTTTTTAGGGAAGGAAAAGGGCCACTAACAGAGTGACAGGCAGATAAATTAAAGAGCCTTGGGGGGGGGGCGGGGAGAAAAAAAGAGCCTTGGGCAAAAATAGTTTGAATATTTAGTGGTCTTTTTCCTGGATAATTAGGTACACCCTCTGTGTGTGTGTGTGCGTGTGTGTGTAAATGTGTGAACATAATAATCCAAGTAGCAAAATGGGTTAAGGGCACTGCACATTCATCTTCATCTCTTACATGAGAAAATAGGAGAGGAACGCAAATGAAAGAGGTTTCAAGGAAGCCAGTTTGGCAGGGCCATATTCATGTTTAAGAACTGATTAACACAACATCCTGCGTTCAGTTTAGTCTGCAGTTACTTGGAAAACTTTCAAAATGAACAAGTGATATAAAATAAATACTTCGCTGCATGCTCTTCGCCACAGATTTCAAATTCACATGATAGGACAACCTAAAAAGCATACTCATCCTTGACGGATTTCCCAATTTTATCTCGAATTCCAAATTTAGAGGAAGCATCATTAGTACCTAAGTTTTGTGGGCTGTTGGCATGGACGTCACTTGCCAAGTGCAATCAGTGAATTCATTAGCTGAATCACAAATACGTGGTATTAACCACGTCCTAAGATTCAAAAAGTGAAAGGAGATAAGGGACTTACTGTAAAGACTTTGTCATTCTCTTATGAAGTGAGAGCCAAAAAGGCACTTTTCTAGGAGAAAAAAAAAACCCCAAACTTTGGAACTTAAACTTTTTGGCAGTATTTAGTCTTTTCCTGAATTCCTTCAATAGAGAAACTCTGTCACATGGCGCTTTCTGTATATTGTTATGTTGTTTCTCAGGCATTTGCACTCACCCTTAGCTCTCAACGAGCTTTACTCAATAATTAGGTCTTTGGGGATAGCCAGACAGGAGGAGCGATAAACATGAAGAAAATCGTGTTCACAAAATTACTGAAATAGTTTCACTTCTGACATGGCCAAACCCACATAAGATGAAGTCATTTGTGTGCTGCCTAGGACATGTATTTTCCATGACCCTTACCACTGACTCATTGTGTTTAGTCGTAAACATTCTTTGAACCTCAATGTCCCTACTTGTAAAAGAGGGATGAAAGTACTGTTCACATGGACAATGTTATGAGGTGAAACTGGTTTGAAAGGACTTTGCTCTTGTAAGTAAAATCCACATACTTACGTTCTTTACTAGTACAGTGTTTTATTATAAAGGAATTTGGACAAGCTAACTATCTCTAGAATGTTTTCAGAGCTTCTCTGGTGTGACATGCATAGTATATATTTTATTTAAGTTTGAGGAAAATTGTGAGTCTTTTAATATATGTCATAAAATTCTTCTCTTTGTGTCATGTTACAAAATGGATTCTTTTTTTTTTTTTTTGTGGTACGCAGGCCTCTCACTGTTGTGGCCTCTCCCGCTGCGGAGCACAGGCTCTGGACGTGCAGGCTCAGCGGCCATGGCTCACGGGCCCAGCCGCTCCGCGGCATGTGGGATCTTCCTGGACCGGGGCACGAACCCGCGTCCCCTGCATCGGCAGGCGAACTTTCAACCACTGCGCCACCAGGGAAGCCCACAAAATGGATTCTTTTTACTTTTGTGATTCTGCCATTTTCTGGTGAATAATTGCTATTTTAGTAATCCTCATGTTAAAACTACATCATTTAAATGGAAACTTCCACTTTGGCACACTGGCATTTAGACTTCTCTTTGCTCTGATTTTTTCCTTCCTCTATAGCCCTTCTTTCTCCCCTTTGATATACTTTATAATTGATTTATGGTTACATTAATTGTTTTTTGTATCTTTCCCCACCAGAATAAAATCTCTGAGTTCACAGATTTCTATTTTATTCAGTGATACGTCCTCAGTGTCTAAAACATCTCTAACACAGAGCATTTGTGAAATGATTCCACTGGGTAAGTGAAGTTTCTGTTTGGACTCCAGCTTCCACTCCATTTCCACAGCTTAGAGTTGAAATTTGACTCAGGCTTTTGAACTAATCTGGCCCTAAATCCAACCACCAACCCACACTTCCTTCCTTCTTACCTTCCTTCCATCCATCAGCTATCAGCTTCTGGTCTGTCTAGGCTTTGCTCTTCCCATAGCCACCTGAAACTCGGTTTCGACCCTTTCTTCCAGCTATTAGTTGTGATTCTCTGACTTAATGCTGCCATAGTGTGGTGAATCATTACTCTGAAGAAGGATGGAGGTACACCAGTAAGTACAAGGTGGCTGCCAACATTTGACACGAGGAATACACGTGTGAACGCTGGAATTGATGGTTCCTGGGACAGTGCGTTACAAAAGGCCCTTCTGGCGTCTGACCATCTTTTAGCAAGAATAGCACGCACCCTGATTGATGTTATGTGGCCTTTTCAACTTTCAATTCATTTCAGATGTGGCTTAAAGTAACACGTCATCAGATTTCATTTGCCTGTTGGGTGATTCATTCATTGATCTCCCGAACAAACAGATGGTGGGTAGGGGAGAAGACAGGAGCAAAAGGGGGAAGGAAGAAATGAGAGAGGAAATAATTTTCACACTAGGATGTCTGTATTGTGATTATCTCTTAAAAACTAGAAATAAGCATTTTGGTTCACCATGTGAAAATTCAAGCTAGTAAAACCATGAACTTGGGGTAATTTCTGTGGTTTAACTAAAGTATCAGGAGTTCTGTTGGCTGGTTGGTTGGTTGTTGCTTTCATTTAAGTGAAGATGATATTTCTAAATGAGAGAGAGATTAGAACATGAATAATACAATGAAGCTGATGATTCCTCAGTTGAAAATATTGAAAATTGGGGGTGAAAAAAGAATCACATCATGAATGATCTTTCTTTGTACCTATATGAGTCAGGCTGTAAAATTTATTACATGTTGTATAGAGAGCCAAAAATAGTGTGTGTGTTTTCTTCAGACACCTCTTTGTGACTCATTCAACAAACATGACTCTCTTCCAAGTGCAAGGCCCTGTATCTAGTGCTACAGCAGAAACAGCAGGAGATGGTGGCAGAACAATGAGAGCTACCATTTCTATGAGCATGTAACGTGCTTGTTTCTTTCAGAAGTTATGTTTAAGTCTCACGAAACTCTTCAACATAATTATAATGTTCACTCTCCTTCCAAGTACAAAAACTGAAGATTAGAAAAGTTCACTAATATTCCAAAATCAAACAGCCTATACGTGGCAGAACCGGTATTTAAACTAATGTTTTGATGGTGCCACACCCATGCTATTTTGAATAAGCCACCTTCAAGGTATTCACAACCTAGAGGAGATTTTCTCTCTCATTTGCTCAACTTCTTTCTCTCTCTCTCTCTCTCACACACACACACTCGTCTAATATAAGAGAGAGAATGTGATATATATAAATATCTAAAAGAGAGACAAATACTCACTTTTGAGTACCTAGATCCTGAGGGCTCTCTTGGATGCCTGGACATCTGTCAGCACTTCACACTGTCGTCTACACATTCAATGACATGCATGTACTGACAACTGTCCATGTACTCTGAGTGCACATGCTAAGTACTAGAGAAACACACATACCTCAGATCTAGTCCTGCCTTCAAGGAGCTCCTAGTTTTGTGTAAGAGTTGACATGTCAGAAAAGTGTTATAATATTGGCTAGTTTTCCAGTTCTTTTGAAAATGTACCAGGTAGGAAAACAAAATGCCACATGCAACAGAATACAGAAGGCACAGTTATTGATTAAAATGCTATAAACTTGGGCTGAAAGAAAAGTGGGGCTTAAGTAATGCAATGAGGCTTATTTGAGGAGAACTACTGACCATTTTCTTTTCCTCTTTCCCTCTTTCAAAACATTCCTTTTAGGCTCTATCTCCCTCATAAGGTTCATATTTTGCATCCCCTAAAATATATATATATATATATTTCTCAGAGCTTAAAGATGGCATCTGAATGAAGGGTTACAGAGAAATGATTTGTTAAAGCTGCACAGAGTTCCTGGATCTTTGGAGAGAGGTCACTGCACGGTGACCCAAATCATGGATGGTGATTATGCCACAAACAGGTGACTCAACACAGCAAACTATTGACCTTCATGTTCTAAATTTAGTTCTAGCTGGGGGAATGTTCAATACTCTGTCAAATACTAAGAACAATCATATTTCATTTAAAACAAAATTAACTTAAGATATCTTATGATTTCAGGGATGTTAAAATGTGAAAATATGTACATCTTAGAACTGATAAAATAGGGTACGTATTAGTCAGGGTTCCCAGAGAAACAGAAAATCCAACAGGATATGTATACGTCATGTATCTATATCAATATCTATTTATCTATCTATCTATCATCTATTGAGAGGTTTTAAATTGGCTCATACAATTGTAGAGGCTTAGAAAGTCCAAAATCTGAGTAGGATGGCAGACTGCAGACCCAGGGAAGAGTTACAAGAGTTACAGTCCAAGTTCAAGGGTGGTCTTCTGGCAGAATCCCCTCTCCTTCCAGGGAGGTCAGTCTTTTTCTTAACTGGAAAAAGGTCAGCCTTCAACTGATTGAATGAGGCCCACCACCACCCACATTATGAAGAGCAATCTGCTTTACTCGAAGTCTACTGAATTCAATGTTAATTTCATCTAAAAATTACCTTCACAGAAACATCTAGGCTAATATATGGGCCCTGTAGCCTAGCCAAGATGGCACATAAAACTGACCATGGCAGAGGGACATTAGGAAGCGTGGGAAGATTCTGTTCATTGTGGGAAACCTTAGCACTAGAACTCACCCTGTCACAGCGTGCAGACACAGGCAGAGCAGCGCTTGGCTCCACCTCTCTAGGCTTTTTTGTGGGTTGCGGTTTACCCTTTCTGACCCACCCCGTAGAGCACACCTCTGGTGAGCTGTGAATGGAAGAGGCTCTGTCCTTTTCTCCACATTACTAATGTTTACATTTCTGTTTTCCTGACTTGATAGAGGCCAGACCCCCGGGGGTGGTGCGGGAGATGGAGAGAAAATCAAATGTGCTCCCAATATATGAAATACAGTACTTTTTCTAAGTTTACATTTAGTTCTTCTCGTTGGGACTTGTGTCAGTGGACAGATGGGGGTGGAGGAGGTGGGGGAGAGGGAGAAAATGTGGTCTCAACACTGCCTCCATTTGCCCCGTCAGACCACACTCCACCCCTACCCACCTGCCCTCTCCCACCACCAAGCTCCTGTCCAAGCTCCCCTGGACCCGCTGCTCTTATCCTCTCTAGAATAAGAAATAAGATAAGAATAAGAATAAGAATAAGGCCCTCTCCCAGGGCCTGTCTCTGCCAGCAGTAATCCCCTGTTAAATATTACCTACGGTCAGTTTCTTCCCTCCACCCTCTTGCACAATCTTGGAACCACTGACTCACTCTTGCTTTATCTGAAGTATTTGCATTTGGGTTACAATCATGGACTTTGGAGCCATGGAATGCCCCCCTTCGCCACTTGTGTGACTCTAGCCTCCATTCCCTCACCTGTAAAATTGAGAAAATGATAGTACTTACGTCACAGGTGAGTTGGGAAAAGCAAACGAAAGCAGTGGACAGAACACTCTCAGGATAGTGCCTAGCAAGGCATGAGCCCCAGTGATCGTTAAATATTAACATTCCCATTCGTCTGATGTGATTTCCCCATGAGATCACGATGCTTAGTATTTGCAAAAGGACTTGATACACAGAATATGAAGATAAAGCAGTATGGTCCTTGCTTTTGCCCCGCTCCTGGGATAACTGGAGGGATAGTATAATATGCTTCTCTTGATTTCCATCCATGTTAACCATCTTCAGATGGTTTATCCCAGCTCTGTGGGAGCAAGATAACTCGCCACGTGGTAAGGATTAGAAGAATGGGTAAAGTGATAATCCGGTGACCTCTGGGCTTAATATGGCCCAAAGATAGGTTTTGTCTGGCCCAGCAGGGAATTTGGTTTTGTTTTTGGTTTTGGTGAACTAGTGTGCCTCTAGACGGGGACCACACCTCCTCCATCCACTCCCTATTGTTTTATAGCCCTCATGTCACACATTCACACGTGCTTACTTTTTGATCACCTCATTGTCCTTGAAGCTGTGATCCCTGCTATCCATTATAAGAAGACAGAAAACAGAGATTGGTGAAATGTTCCTCACTCTTAAAAACATCAAAGACACAGAAACAAACAGCATAGTGGGGAAAAAAATCCTGTTTGGAAATAGGTAAGAAGTGAAACTCTGATTCTCTGATTATCCTAAAGAAACATTCTCAAATGTGCATATATGTACCTAGTTGAAGGCACTGTGGGAAGTTCAAGGAAATCCAGGGTAAAAGTAATGGGAGCCCTCTGACAGCCCGAGTCAGAGTTTCATCTCACCCATATTGAGGGTGTCCATCCGGGTGCTGCTGGGAGTCCCCAGGAGTGAATCCCACATGCTCAGGCACAGAACCTACCAGACGCACCACAGCTTTTGCCATTCCTACTCTCCTGCCCCAGTCCCCTTAAGCAAAAGCCCCTGGCTAGCAAAGCTGCATGGAATTGCCTCCCCAGGGTCTCCCCACAGCCTTTTCTAAACATGATGACGCCAACTGGCGCCAGCATCTCTGTGGGCACCAACACGTGTGCAGGCATCGAGGCCACTCCAATCACCCTAGTGCTGCTATCTCATGCCAGGCACACGGCCTCCACCCGCACGCTTCCTCGACTGCAGCCTGAGCTGGGCCACCACGGCACTCCCATCGTGCAGGCACCCAAGCTCCATCATGTTCCCTGCAGAACTGGAGCCATCACTCCCCACCAGCCACTCTTTTGTGTCATATGCTGTCACTAGGGCGTCACTAGCTTCAGTACCTTACAGAATCCTGAGTGAAGAGAGCCCTTCCAGCTTTTCTCAGAATACCCCTGCTCTCTAGCACTCAGCGGTTTGTGTGTGGGGTTGGACCTAAAAGATGGATGCCATACGGGATTCTGAGCTGCCATGACCCTCGGACACCTGAAGCTTCGCTATTGGGTCAAAGCTCATTTGCGTGATTCTCTTTCCCTCCAGGATGAGCTCTTCTTTCAGAGGGCTACTCCTTGATTTAATTGGAGATCTTGTGGGTCCATCCCAGCAGACGTCCAAAGATAAGGGCACATGAGTATAAACAGAGTGTCCAGAAAAAATCAGATTTAAATTCTTTTGTGGGATGGAAAATCATTTAAAATAAGTTCTCCTTCCCCATGTCTTGAATAAGAGCTGTCTATTCTCCTTTGGGTGGACTCCTTGGTCTGGGAAGAACCACTTGAATGGCATCTTTTTGTTACATGGAGGTGTGAAGCACGTACTCACCCCTATTCTGGAAGAGAATATAATGGGACTTCTTGATTAGGAGGGCCTGTCTCTGGTTCTGTAGGTGGATGGAGTCCTCAAGCCCCTGCACGAAACCTAGGGCTCTATAGATCTTGGAGGTTATGGGGTCCACATTCTAAGAAAGTGCTTGCTACACAGAGGCTCATGGGATGGAAACACTTATTTTTTCTGCTTTTAAAATAATTTATTTCTTAGGTCTGTTTTAATTTCATGTCTCAGAACATACGTTATTTAACCCAGAGTTGCCGGACAGAGATGGTAAAAAGGGAGGAAACATTTAGGATACGAAACTGCCTCAATTCCATTAGAATTCGACCCTACCTTGTAAAGTCTTGCTCGGATAAGTTCCTATCATACTTCGTTAGTGCTTACAAAAAAACGTTTACTTCTGAATTTCCGACATTGTAAATAAAAATTTTTATAATTAAGTATGCATTCAAGTTGACATACAAGATCTCAGTCCTTTCACTCTGTGATTCAAAGTTTTAAAAACACCTCCAAGGGACAGGTAGTAACCTTCACAGAGGTGAGATGGCAAGAAAAGACTAATGAGCTGCTCTGAAATTAAAGTCATCGAGAGGTAGTCGAGAGACGTTGGAAGAAAGAGATCCAAACTGGCTCCTTAGATGGCACCCCAGGGCATGGACTGTTGGCAGGGAGAACTGGTTCTGGAATGTTTGACTGGTACTAGGATCACCTCTAACCCACCTAGGAGTGCTATCAGGTGCTTTGGGGGAAGTGGCTGCCTCTGAACGATGGGATACAGCTGACAGTACTGTACATGTGACAGCCAGGTCAATTTTGAGTGTAAGCTTATCATTGGGGGAGGATGTGTTCTCCTTCCCCCTAGGAATTCTGTGTATTGGTGAAAAGTATCCACAGCAACGGTGGTGAGAAATTTCAGTGGAGTGCCTTGGTTTTGGCAGTGATGCTGCACTTCAGCAATGATAGAGTGGGATGGGGTACACTTCCCCCCAGTGACTCCAATCCACATGTGCCGACAGCTTCCATGAAAGGTGCCCAGATTGTCCAGCTTAATAGCGAGGCAAGGGTAGCTTTCAATAGCTTTCCACTCAGTAACATAAAATAGTAAGCTGCTAGAGCAGCATTATTCACAATAGCCAAAAGGTGGAAACAGCCTAAATGTCCACTAACAGAGAAGTGGATAAACAAAATGTGTTATATACAGACAACAGAGTATTATTCAGCCCTAAAAAATGAATGAAATTCTGAAACATGCTACGACATGGATGAACCTTGAAGATATTATACTAAGTGAAATGATCCAGTCATGAAAGGATAAATATTGTATGATTCCATTTATATGAGGTACTTAGTCAAATTCACAGTGACAGAAAGTAGAATGATGGTTACCAGGGGTTGGAGGAAGGGGCAAGAGGAAATTATTATTTAATGGATATAGAGGTTCTGTCTGAGGTGATGAAAATTCTGGAAATGGATAGTGGTCATGGTTTCACAACAATGGGAATGTATTAATACTTAATGCCACTGTATCACATACTTAAAAATGGCTAAAATGGTCAACTTAATGTTGACTATATTTTACAACAATAAAAATAAATTTTAAAGAGTAAGGTGTTAGAGGTTGGGTTGGTGAATGACTGCATTTTTTGGTTCCTCTGATCGCCAGGGAGCCAGAAATCTATGCAATTTGAGTATTTAAGCAAATCTGACCTTATTTTCACTTACTAAGCTAGTGATGTCAGGAGAACTCTGAATTACATTAAAAAAATCTGATACATAAAATTACAAGCAGAACTGGGGCATCTTTTGACTTGAGAGATTTTAAAAGCCTTTAAAGTATTTGTTTTAAGTGGATCCGCATCCATTTACTCTGTTCAACTATCCTCGGACCCAGGTAAGTTCAAAATCTAAAGATAATACTAGAAAGTGATGGAGAAGCAGCTCTTCTGAAACTGTTTCGCCAATTCTACTGTGTGGAACTGTTTTTTTAGCACACTCAATCCACCTTCCACACCAGCCCCATTGCTCCATCCTCATACTGTACTGAGAATTCTAATCAGCTGGGAATTTTGCTAAAATGCAGCTTCTGCTTCAGCAGGACTGGGGAGGGCCTCAGACTCTGCATCTCTAACCAACTCCCAGATGGGAATTCCTGTCTGAGAACCCTCTGAGCAGTGAGGCCCTCAGTCATGCTCCTACTGGGTTTATGTGTTTTTTTTCTCCCACCAGAACGCAAGCGACCTGGAGGGCAGAAACTAGGACTCATAACTATGTATCTCTCCTAGCATCTAACATAATGCCTGTGCAAATATAGAAGCCCAAGTATACTGGTAACAATGATTAAACTCAAATTACAAAAAGTAAACTGCAAATACAGAAGGAAAAGGGGAAGAAAATATTTATCAGAAAATAAAAGTGGAAAACCTGTGAATAGTCTATGATATCCCAAGTGAATCAACTTTGCTAAGTAAAAGAAATGATTTTACAATGTTTGAATGCACAGATGATCTTAAGGAAATAATACAACACCTAAGAAAATATTTAGGGAAAAGCAGAGATGATGATTTTCTTATGAGACTGACAAGTGACACCTCTTAAAGGAATTTCATCTTCCAAATTTCAAAGAGGCGTATTTCACTGCACACGTGAAAATGACTAAATTCATTTCTAAGGACTGTGTATGCGTAGGCATCATGTACTAATTTCACAATTTATTTAGCATACTGCTTTGTCCTTAAGCAACTACGAGCAAATTCCCCGGCATTGCTGTCCTTCTTTAGCATAAATCTATAAAGTCGGCCTCAAGAAATAAATCACATCTTCGAGTGTAAGAAAATAAGATAATACAGTAAAAAAACAGTCATGCGTAGAGCTGATCCTTGTTGATGTATGAAATAAATATTTTGCCAAATAGTAGCAAGGTTGCCAGTGAAAAATAATATGTTGAAATGGTTGTGAATTTTAAGTTTGTACAAATTCTGGTTTTTAAGTATAAAAGCACACGTCCCATCCTGTGGTCTTCCCGTGATGCTAATTCTTCTGAGGTCACCACTTTTTCTTTTATTATTCAGTGGGCAGAGCTATTTCTCAACATGCACTAGCCTACATTTGAATTGCTTCAAATTTCCCCGACACTGCCTTCTTCCATTTTCTGTAGTGCAGAAAATGAAGTATGATATTCATTTTTACTACAGAAGACGTCCTTCTGATAGACCTCTCTCCCTAGGCACCACTGACAAAGCGAAGCAAAGTCTAGGTCTTTATTTATCTCGTGGCTCCCATATGGAGGACGTTCAGTGTAAACCATCTACCCAAAGCCCATCAGATGAGCAGTCAGCCTCCTTCCTTGACAGGTTATTATTGGTCTATAAATTGGAGGCTATAAATCTGACAGCAGCATTCCAGCCTCTGAATTGAATGTATAATTTAATTTATAAACTCATGTTCTCCATTTCAAGAACTGTAATAAACCGAGTGTGTGCTGCTTTTCTAATGTGGATTTGCTTTTTGGTAAGTTTGAGAGTTGATGTGGCTTGCGTCTCTAACGCATATGAATTCTTAAACACTGGTTTCTTTAATCTACCAGTTCTTATCTCTTTCCTCTACTCTTTTTATTGAGAAAGGCTCTGAAGTTTCTTATTCCAAATTACATGAAACATTGATTAACCCCATAGATTTAGCTAAGTGCTTTTGTTATTACATATTTTTAAAAGACTCAGAGAGGCAGAGGGGCAGAAATTCTGTAATTAATCAGCATTGCCTGGCTCTGCTGCTACAGTGGCAGTGAATTGGTTCCCAGTAGGAGAGTTAATAGAAAAACATCTAATTTCAAAATGGCCTGGATGCATCAAAGGGATTAAGCTGTAATGCTTTTAATCCCTGTAACTCAAACAGAAAATTTTCCTGAGCAATGAATTGCATAATGTATTTGTGGGCCAGCAAATGATCGGAACGGAACATCAGTCAAACTCTACAGCCAACTCTGTAGCCCAGGATTTCACTGGGCACAGCTAGAGAGACAGCCCGGGGGATTTAGACACTTGTTTTTAAACTCGGGGGTTTGAGTGAAAGTAAAATGGGTACTGTTTTGGGAAGTTCCAGTCTCTGGAGCTCCCAAGCTGTCGGAGACCCTACTGATAAACCCTAAATGGCAATTATGTGGCACATTGGCTGTACCTCCCCCAGTCCCAAGGCCCATGATGACAGACCATGCTTTTTCACCATCACGCGTCCTGTCAAGAATGCCTCCGAGTTCCATTCTATTTGCCATCCCTCTTCCAGGTCTTTTCATTTCCATGATCAAATTTCTCACCGTTTCCAAACATCTGCTAGAAGATGTCAAGTAGCATACAACTCAAAAAATATATATCTTTCTATACACTACCAGATGTAAAATAGATAGCTAGTGGGAAGCAGCCGCATCCCACAGGGAGATCAGCTCGGTGCTCTGTGACCACCTAGAGGGGTGGGATAGGGAGGGTGGGAGGGAGGGAGATGCAGGAGGGAGGGGATATGGGGATATATGTATACGAATAGCTGATTCACTTTGTTATACAGCAGCAACTAACACACCATTGTAAAGCAATTATACTCCAATAAAGATGTTAAAAAAAATATATATATATATTTCAAATAACCTGTGTTTATTTTATTTGGAGCCTTCTGGGTATTTTTTAATTAATTAATTAATTTATTTTTTGTGGTACGCGGGCCTCTCACTGTTGTGGCCTCTCCCGTTGAGGAGCACAGGCTCCGGACGCACAGGCTCAGCGGCCATGGCTCACGGGCCCAGCCGCTCCGCGGTATGTGGGATCCTCCCGGACCGGGGCACGAACCCGTGTCCCCTGCATCGGCAGGCGGACTCTCAACCACTGCGCCACCAGGGAAGCCCCATCTCTATATTCTTGATAAAATGTCTCTTCACATCCTTTGCCTACTTTCTACTAGGACTGTTTGAGTTTTTGTGGCTGTGTTTTGGGGCTTTGTTACCCCTGGAAAGACCCAACTCTCCATGATGTGTCCTCTGACACCACCCCAACGGGGAGGGAGCCCTTCATTCCTCTAGCTGAGGGCGGCAGTCCACACTTCCCACATGGTCTCCATGGACACTGTATGGGCCGAATGGCTTATTACCACCAGGTGGGGATGAAAACTCCATTCCATATTTAGCCTTCTCTGACAACATCCTGGTGAGGGTGCCAGCTTCATGAGGGTGGAAGTCTAGGCTCCCACTGAGCCTTTGCTGGCGTGCGTAGGTGATGCTACAGGTTTTCTCTGATGTTTGGCTTGGATAGAGCACGTGTATAAATGTGTTCCCTCCCACCCTCCTTCCTTCCTTCTTTCCTTCCTTTCTTTCCTCCCTTTTATGACCCTTTGGCTAGGGAGAGAGCAAACTTTTGGGGGGCTTTTTAATCTGAACCCATTGGTATTTCGTTGTTTTCGACTTTTCCAGCTTTCGGTTTGGGATATAGGAAGCAAAAAGAAAATCCAGAGAACTCACTGCTGTGTTGTTTCTTGGGTCCTGATTTCCATAGCCAATCTGCCATCTTCTCTCCGCCTTTCAGAGTCTTCTTCTGTTTGTTTTATATATAACGTCCATTGTTTTCAGTTGTACTTAGTAGGCGGAATGGAGAAAGACGTGTCTACTCCATCTTCCCAGAAATGGATGTCCAGGTCTATCTTTTTATTCAGTAGGAAAGTTTAGAAAATATCCCAGTGTATTTTATTGTAAGCAAATTATTTACTAGGCATAGACTGTGAGAATGTTGAAAATGCCTAGAGGCCACAGACAACATCTGGAAATAATCCAGATATCAAAATTGCATTAAGAAAGTTACTTATATGTTAGAAAACAGAAACATCTAGCTCCCCCTTAAAACGGAAGATGTACCATCACCTCTTGTATGCTGGTCAGTCTGCAAACTTGTTCACTGGTTTTGAGATGAATCCTAGATACCTACTGGATTTTTTCAGTCTGGTTTTTGCTGAGACCCACTGTGTATTCAAACACTGCAAACACTTTCTCTGGCTCATAGTCAATGAAGGTTTTAATAAAACTATTTACACGAAGTTGTCCATGACTTCATATGTTACTCTTCAGTAATGTTTGCATTTTAGAAGAGGGATACCACAGAAATGGCAGTCCTCAGCAAAAGAGTGGACTGTATACAATATGCTTTCCAACATCAGTATGTCATATTTTCTGAGAAGGGAGAAAAGACTTACCAGAATTCTCCAAATTGCAAGAAATTGGTAATCCCGTTATCACTTTACATTGAGACAAGCCCTATAGCGAAGTACATTTTTCCCACAGATGTGACGGTTCGTAAATGTCCTTAGTTTCTGTATACATCCATGAGGACTTTCTATGTGAAAAGTATACGTGTAGGGGTGTGAGTACATTATATTCTGCTTGATCAAAACAATCTGGCTTATGGCACAAGAAGAGAGAGATTGGTCTTGTAGGGGATCATAGTGGCCAGGCTGTCCTGACTCTAAAGTGTTTCTTCTCCCTGTGGAAGCCCAGCACAGCCATTAAGAGTGTGGCTCTGAGTTCAGTGAGGCCTGGTCACTGCCTTTTACTGGGGGTATTGTTTCAATGACTTCTAAACCCAAGTTTTCTGATCTCATAACTTAGATATAATAATATTATCTATCTTGCATAAGACAATTCATGTAAAGTGCATTGCATACGTAGTTCCACATGGTACAGGCTCAGTGAGGGTTAGGTATTAGGAGTTAAAATCTTTGAATTAATAAGGTAGCCTCCCCTTAACAGGCACAGATGTGTCACCCTGAGGACTCGGCATCAGTGTTGTACTGTCTTCCTGAAAAATTCTCTGCAAGAATGAGAGGCTAGGAAACTTAGGTGATGTCACAGAAGGCTGTGGTCACATGAGGGCCAAGTCCACCTGCCTGTGTACCTGTTACCTCTTAAGTTCTCTATAGGTTGGACTAGAATACACACACCCTTGATACCTTTGAAAACTCTGGAACTTCCACAGATAATATGTCTTGCATCTCTTTTCTGATCACACCGTCATCGTTTTAAGCCATTTCAAAACAAGAGATGTGTACTGAGCATTAATCAAAACACATTGGGGGGCCAGTGGAAAAGATGCCTGGATGGCAAGAATTTTCCTTGAGCTGGTAATTTTGTAAGCATGAGCCAATTTTCCAAAATGCTAGTTGTGTCTGGAAATAAAGTAGGTTTATTGCTTTAGCCACACCCTACGGTCACAGGAAAAGATGTGCCTACCTTTTAATGCCTCCATTGCCAAATCCTTGATATCGGATAAACTTCATCATGGCCTCACAGCAAACTGAGTTAATCTGGGCTTCAAAGGCAGCAGTGTGGCTGTTTCATTCGAATCTAGAATTGTGATAAAACCAAAAAAGAATTGAGCATGTGCAGAGCTCTGTAAGGCCTACGAGTGAAGGCTGACTTACAGCATTCCCTCTGGACCTTGGGTTAAAAGCGAGGAGTGAAGTGAGACCGATCTACGAGAAGCCCTCCAACCACACTTAGCCTGGCCTGAGTCTCTCAGAATTTATTAGGTGTCCAGGAATGCCACGGTTGCGCGCTTTGTAACTTTAGGTAGCTGAGCCCAGTGTAGCATATACTATTTAAAAGACACTGAAGAGGTGTTGAGTTGAATTTAATGTAGTTGAGTGAAATGGAAGAGAAACCAAGGCTTGAAAGCTCATTTTCTCTGGGGAATCAGCACTTTAGGGGGGATTATCCTTTGCCAAGAGGAAGGGAGCGGTACATAGTTGTCAGGATAACATGTTACGGTAAAAAAGAGAGGCAGACCAGGAATTTATTCTTGTCATCACCCCAAGCCTGGACCACTTAGTTAGAGAATTAGCATGACTCCAGCAACATGATTCTTTTACGCTTTTGAGGGGAGCAGCAAGACACAGGAGGCAGAGCTGTGGAAGGTGGAAACCAGCCTTCACCCCCTATATGGGCAACACCGTGCTCATCGGTTTACACAGATTCTCATTTCATCTCCTCAACCCCTCTCAAGTCAAGCTTTGAAGTGCTGTGATACCCCATAGTACCCCAGCCCTAGAGAGTATCAACGTCTACTAGAATAATATGTTATTTTTCCAAAGAATGTGCATTTGAACGGTGACCAAAGAAGTGGAGTAAAGGTGTGAGGCCACAAACTCTTACTGAGTAATGTCTCACCTATCTATCTATTTATATATCTATCTATCATCTATTTATGTAGAGAGAAGGAGAGAGAGAGAGAGAAAGAGAGAGACAGAGAGAGAGAGAGAGAGAGAGAGAGAGAACCCAGGGTGCTGGAGTATCCTCACTCAGTGGGCCTTAATGCCATCTACCCACATTGGTGACCTTACCATCTTCCCCTGTGGGTACTGCCGGAAAATGGTATGTAGTGAAAAACAATTGTGATACATTGTACTGACTTGAAGTAGATGTTGGTTACATGTACAGTGCTTAACTTTATCTTCCTTTATCATTCTGCCCACTTTTTTCCTTTTCCTCTTCCCATGCCCACAGTTATTTTTATGAGGCTGACGCTGGCAAAGCCTACCCTCCTTATGCTAGTCAAAGGTCAAAAAAAATTAGGGCTTTGTTTTCCCTTTTGTCCTCATGCAGACGCTCTTATTGGCATGGCAGCCAGGCACTTTGGCGAGTGTAAACTGTATGAGCATCTAGTAGAGATTATATTTACGGCAGTATATATTATTTTCAACTTTTCACAAGGCCATCAGCCCTGACATGACTAAGTTGGTTATTTGTATGTTGATAATCCTGAGGGCTCAGAGGGAGATCTCGATTAAGGTTCCAGGCCTACAAGCTCACCCTCCTGGACCTGGGGAGCCCTTCCTCCGGAGGGCCTTGGCCCCTCAGTCTTCACCTGTGTGGCTGCTAACACATTGCAGAGGGAGGTTCTGAGGTCTGGCGCATCTTTTCCAACACCTCTTCTCCTAGAATTACCTAAGTCAAGTCCTGCCAGTCTGGGTGGGTTCCCCTTCTGTTGGTTTCCTTCCCATCACCCTTTTTGTATGGTATCAGTATCCTCCAGAGGATGAGAACTCGTTTGCCAGACCATGTTTTATTCTTCTTGGTCTCCCCAGCACCTATCATAGGCCTGGCTCACGCTAGATGTTTAATAAAATGAATGCATGAATGAATGAATGAGAACAGGGATGCCATAAATTCCTTTTATGAACTGTAAGATAACCTTTTATTTTAGACATGGCCATTAGCTCCATAAGGCAACCCTTTCATCTTAGAATTATTATAACATTCCTAATTTGGAGGCATATTTGGCCGCCTTATAATCTGGACCATTTCCCACCTTGTTTTACTCTTTTGAAACAATGGAGACATGGAAGCCTCTCATATGCTAATGAAGTCACCTGACACAATTCACCTTTTTGCAGGCTAATCATTAACGTTTCCTCATAGAATGAGGTGTTCAGACCCTTTCTCAGCCCCAGTTCTCTTTTTCTAGAATTTCTCTGATTTAGCACCTTCTCTACTTAAAATGTGGCACTTAACCCTGAATACATTCCTTTGACCTAGCCTGATCAGTGACTTTGGCATTCTCATTTTCTGCATCTGTCTGCTGTCCTGCTGCCTGCTGAGCTCAAGATACCCATAAAATGCAGATGGAGGTCATCTCGGCCACATGCACTTTCTTCCTTCTGTGATCACGCTTCTGTCCTGAATCCCTTCTTAACTTTCCCACTATGATAAGCTAGTTAGGAGGAAACTTGAGCATGCCCTTTTCTTGTCACTCTTAAAAACAGGTCTAGGGCTTCCCTGGTGGCACAGTGGTTAAGAAACCACCTGCCAATGCAGGGGACACGGGTTTGAGGCCTGGTCCGGGAAGATCCCACATGCCGCGGAGCAACTAAGCCCGTGTGCCACAACTACTGAGCCCGTGTGCCACAACTACTGAGCCTGCGCGCCTAGAGCCCGTGCTCTGCAACAAGAGAAGCCACCGCAATGAGAAGCCCGTGCACCGCAACAAAGAGCAGCCCCCGCTCGCTGCAACTAGAGAAAGCCCACGCGCAGCAATGAAGACCCAATGCAGCCAAAAATAAATAAACAAAAAATAAATAAAACAACAACAACAACACAAAACAGGTCTAAGAGGTTTCACACATAGCCAGCTCCTCCTTGCACTCTCTCCTGGGTCTCTACCCTGCTGGTCTTCTCTGCCTAAACAACTATATATAAAATAGATAACTAATAATAACCTGCTGTATAGCACAAGGAACTCTACTCAATACTCTGTAATGGCCTACATGGGAAAAGAATCTTTAAAAAAAAAATAAGAGTGGATGTATGTATATGTGTAACTGATTCACTTTGCTGCACAAGTGAAACTAACACAACATTGTAAATCAACTATACTTCAATAAAAATTCAAAGAAAAATAAATGAAATACTTAAAGTTAAAAAAAAAAAAAGCTTCCTAATGAAAAGGAATCCTCCAGCCCCAAATGCATACTTTTGCAAAATCACCATCCCTGGGAGAAATGAAAGTAAGAGATGGCAAAAGCATTCCTCATCTCTTTATCTCTTTTGACAAGATAGCCATCATCTTTGCTTCATCCCACCATATTTTACGCTGTCTTGACCCTGGAAGTGGGGCAGAAAAAGGAAAATGAGAGATTGCTTTACTCTTTCCAATATTTTTAGTATTTCCTCTTTATTTCTCCTTCCACTTAGCTATATGATGTTTTCTACACCTGAGGTGGGATATGGGAGAGAAGTAGAGGCTGACACCATACATAGTAGAATGGGGATCATCTCTGGCATTTATCCAGTCAATTAATGCCTATTAACATAGTCCAAGATTGCGTTGGTTTCTTCATCCTCCATGAGACAGTGCAGGTTCTTACTAAGCTTGTGCTCGTGAAATATCCCCCTTTCTATGCTTGTGCAATTACCATTTGAAGCACACATTCAGGATTCAAATTTATCTTTTTACTCATTATAGCTTGCTAGTAATTAAATCATTTAAAGTCTTGTATTTGACTCTGTCAATAATTTGGATCTAATTAGTAAACAAAGTTTAAATTTATTATTTGACACAAGTTGTTGAGAAGTGTTTATGTAAAAAAAAATCCTCTAGCTCATTTTATTCTATTTGTTTATTCTTTGTTAGTAATGTCTAGTGTCATTGCTTTGTGATCACATTGTACACAGTATAACTACTTTATTGAAGTTATGTTGCCTTTGTGAGTACAATGTAATTTTCATAAGTTTTAAGTGGGTGCTTAAAAAAAAGAGGTAGAGAGCTTCCTTGACTTACATGGGATTATGCCCTGATAAGTCCATCATAAATTGAAAATATCATAAGTTGAAAATGTATTTGATACACTTACAGTATAGAACATCATAGCTTAGCCCAGTCTACCTTAAACATGCTCAGAACAATTACATTAGCCTACAGTTGATCTGAATCATTTAACAGAAAGCTTATTTATAATGAAGTGTTAAATATATCCTTTAATTTATTGAACACTGTACCAACATGAAAAACAGAATGACTATATGGTTACAGAATGGTTGTGAGTTTATCAGTTGCTTACTCTCATGATCTCCTGGCTGGCTATACAGCATATCACCAGCCTGAGAAAAGATCAAAATTTAAATTACAGTTTCTACTGAATGCATATCGCTTTCACACCATCATAAAGTTGAAAAATTGTTAAATTGAACCACCATAAGTTGGGGACCATCTGGGCTTTATTTTGGCCACAGAGTTTGATATATGTCTACTTGCTAATTTTTATTAATAAGATCAACCAGATCATTTTTATCTTTTTTTTTTAATTGCTATTGTCACTCACCTACTTGAACTGTCAAAGACTGAGTGGTAAGTTCTGTTATTACAATAAAATTATGTTTCTGTTGATTTGAATTTCTAATAGTTTTTGATTTATATATTTTGATTCTTAACTATTCAACTCATAGAGTTTTGTTACTACCATGTATTTCTAATAGATTGTTCCCTTATTGGTAGAAAATGTGCTTCTCTGTTCTCTTAATGGTTCTTCCTTTTTTTTTTTTTTGCCTTGAATTCTAATTTTTCTTACGACAATATTGCAAGCATTATTTGTTTGTTATCAGCCCCTAACTGATGCATTTTTTACTATCCTTTTACCTTAAACAGATAGCACTTTTGATGACTGCCTCCTATAACTTTGGATTTAGATTTTTTGACTCACTTTGAGATTATTTTTTAATAAGAAATTTAAACAATTTTACATTTTTTGTCATAACCAAAGAACATTTATTTCTGCCACATTTTTGGGTTATCTGTTTTATATGAGTCTTGTTCTCTCTTTTCTTTTGAGGATTTGTACATTTGATAATGAAAAATGTCTCAACACAGATGTTGAAAATCAAAACACCTTAAGCAAAAATAAAACACAAGTGATGAACTAAGAAAAATATTTACAATAGATGGTAGCTCCCAAAGATTTATACCCTTAGTCTTTCAAGAGCTCTTCCAAATCATCTGAAATTATGATAAAGACCAACTGAATTATGGGAAAAGTTTATGAATAGACAATTCTTTAAAAAGGAAAAACAAATGTTCAATAAATATACGGAAAGTGCTCAAATGCCCAAGTTTGAGAAAGTATAAATTAAAGTAATAATTTAGTAGCATTTTATATCCTAATACCCAGAGTTTGTGGATTTGAGTAAAATGGGTAGTTTAATAAGCAAAATTGAAACAGTGAGGGACAATATTGAGATAAATATCAAAAGCTACGAAAATGTGCACTTTGTTTACCTCAGCAAATTTACAAATGTGTCATAGAAAATAAAAATTATTTTATAAATAATAAACATGCACAAAGGCTGTCTACAATTATATTCATCACTGATATTTAAAATGATAAAATATTAAAAACAAGAGTAAAATTCCAGTTAAGAATTGGTTAAATAAAATATAATAAATTCATAAGATACAACATGAGGCAGCCACTAGAAACCATTTTAGAAAAATGTTTAATAGTCATAAAATATTTTGTGTGTACAGCAAGTTATAAAAATTTGTGTATAATGCATAACTAACTTGTGGTTGTACATATATATGCAAACGTGCATTTGGAGACCGAAAATATAAAGAGACTGGAAGGATCTAAAATCAATGATAATATTGGGGTTTGGGGTGATTTTCATTTCTTCATAATGTTTAAGATTTTTAAATTCTTAGAATGAACATATATTATTTGCAATCATTAAAAAATACATTTCTAAAAATGAAGCAAAGCACTAGATATTTACCATAAGACTGATATATAATAATCTTCAGTATGGTATTTGAACAGCCGTGAGTCCACCTAACTGTACAAGCCCTATTGTCTTCGTGCCCACAGGACAATTTTACAGACTGTAAAATTCCTCACAGTATCCAACTACATTTTGATCACCCAGAAGGTAATTGAGGGTATTTTATTATGAATTCCTCTTAGTGAGTCTCAGGCTGGTTGTCAGTATTCACGACTTTCTTTTAAAATAACAACAACCTCTTTTTAATATATAGGGGTCTCTATTATAATAAGAGCCATAATTCATTGAACCTCTACTATATGTTTTATATACATTACCTCATCTAATATTCACAAGTATCTTAAAAACTAGGTATCATCATGACAATCTTATTGCTGAGAAAACTGAGGTTCAGAACGATTAGGGTTGACCCAAGACTTCAGAGTTGGTGTTTTAGAGACAAGACAGGTCTTTCTCCTGTCTTTCAGGCTTCCATTCTTTCCACTATCCACTTAATCAGCCACACTATTGTTTTGAATTTTTATTTTTATGTTGTGACGTTTAGATAGAATTGAAATATCTTGAGGGCATATGAAATGAACTTCTTATTAAATGGAATCTTTACTGAGATTTTGTTGTAGAAACCCCCCAGGTCCTCATTGGGGAGGGTGTCTTGGGGATACCTGGCTGGTGCAGATTCCCAGATAGTCTTGTGGTCACCATGGGCAAGAGCTTCTATGGCAAGGGGAGGGATGCTCTTGGTGGGGTATCAGGTGGGGTCCTTGCCAAGGCGTTGGCAGTTGTGCCCCAAATTTTGTTTCTCCTCTACCCCAAAATTTCTCTCTCTGGTCGTATGAATAGAGGGCTGACCACTCTAGTCCTCATACTATGCTTCCTTGCATTAGACTAACTCTTTGGTCCTCTGGCTGCTGCTTGGATAATAACTTTGAGGAGCAGGGGATTCAGGCATAGTAAAAAAAAAAAAAAGAAAAAGAAAAAGAAAAGAGAGGAAGAGAGCTACCACCAGGCCAGATCTGAATCCTATCTCTACCAGTTATTCCATCTCTAGTCTTGGCAAAACTGATAACTTCTCTAGCCCTGATTTTTTTCTTAGATAAAATTGGAATAGTACTGGTCTCAAAGAATGTTATGAGGATTCAATGAAATAACATGTATGGCAAGTGTGTAGTATGAGAATTCACTCCACTTTCTGCCTGCTGTTCTTGTTAACCAGACCACGCTAGGCACTAGTGCACTGGCCTTGCCCACAGACATTGTGATTGTTCCAAATTCCATTTCACGGAGGTACTGCCCTCTCTAAGAACCTGTGCCAAAATGCCCATGTTTAAAGCAGCCAGTGGATATACTACAAGGAGCAGGTATTTAGTCTTCACACACACACACAATACTGATAGAGAGGACCTGAGAGGGTCAAGCAGTGAGTCAATCCTTAATAAGTTAAAAGCACATATTATTAGTTGTTTCTTAACCTAACAAACAAAAATTGTAGGGGGGAAATACCAGCCTACAATATTTTGATTAGTGTTGGGAGGGAGGTCCACTTCCTAATTCATATTTTTTTTCTACAAATATTCACCGAGCACCCACTCTGGGTTAAGTACCCTAGAGAATAGGGAAATGAGACGCTCTGTGTCCTTCAGGAATTGACCGTTTGGTGGAGAGTGGGGTGAGGCAGGCGCTCAGGTGGTTGTTAACTCCAGACCGTCTGTGGTCTGTAGGGGAAGGCAAGGCTGGAGGGGCCACACATCTGCAAGGCATGAGGGTATCTCAGAGGAAAGTAGGGTGGAGGCGGTAAAGACCATGGCTGCCAACTTCACAGTTTTGACTCTGACCGGCTTTATTACTCACATATGCAAAGCTGAGCCTCATCTGGATGCAAACTCAACTGAGCTCTCCTGCTGCAGGCCAGGCCTGCTAACAGAGCCATCAGTGTCTCCAGGGAGGGCTCAGAAATACAGTGGGATCTTAAAACACAGAGACCTGTCATGGTGAGGCTGTCCAGTGCAGTTCAAGCGCACATACCTGAAGGCCCCTCTGATCACTCACTCACACACTCTGGGCGAATTACTTACGTCTTTGAGCTTTGGTTTCCTCCCATTTTGCATGGGAATAATAATCCATGTTTAAAGTTTGTTGTGAAGATTAAGTGAGATACTTTTCAAGAGTGTTCCTAATTCATATTAAGCCTTCCACGATTGTTCATTTCCTTCTTGCTTTTCAGCCACCATCACGTGGCTTGCCTGAACATGGATGAAAGTTCTGCAGGCTTCACTGTGGTGAATGGCAATTACTGTCTCCTTCATTCCTTACTGTTTATTATTTGAAACCACAAGGTTGTCTAGAGTAGACCAGGATGTTGCTATGAACCACACGTGGCTGTTAATAAGCCTGAATTAATAACTGGGTGTCATGATTTTTTAGAATTTCAAAATTTCAGCGGGAATATCTTTAATAAGCAAATGGAAGCCTACATTTTTTAAAACGGTTCTCCCTTGTGTTGAAAAGTATACCGCTTAGATACAATTTATTTTTTCTGAAATTTTTCAAAAAACAAATTTACATGTACTTTATTCCATCTACCAATGATAATAAAAAGTGTTTTAATAATGAAAATTATAATTTTTTAATCTTCAAGAAAATAAACAAAGGATTTTTAGGAATGAGAGCTGGGATTTTCCAGGTTATGCAAATCAGAGAACTCATTTTTTAAAAACAGAAAGTGGCATTTCCATATTTTCTCTGAGTGAATAGTTTAGATACCAAAAAAGAATAGTCAGTATATCTGTTTTCTAAAAAGAATTTTTTTTTAGTTATATTGTTCAGGGTATGTTATGCCTACTTGTAAAAAGGTCTAATGATTTAGGGGATGCTTTATCTGTGGATTAGAGTATTTCATTACTCTTCAAGTTTTTTCCTTTTCAAATTATAGTGCCTCAAAGGAGATAAAATTTGGTTTCAAGTTATTGTTACTCAAGATTACTTTTAGCCTTGTAATTTTAGCTCTTGGGATTTAGGGATTCCTGAATATGCTAAGGTACAAAGTGTTCATTACATTTCTAGATTTAAAAGGTTTATCTAATGTTGAATAGGGGGGTATGATGTGATTGGGTGAAGTTATTGAAATCAAGCAGGACCCTGTGGGGGTTTCCCAGGACCAGACTCCCCCATGTTCTCTGCTTCTTGTGTGTAGAAAAACTTAAGCCTCCTAGGCCTTCCCCGAGTTCCAAAGAGTAAATGTAATCAGAGAAGTGAGAAAATGTAGAAACAAAGGAAAGCAGTCAAGCAAGAAAAAACAGTAATAGTTTAGTCACAGAACAAAGTCCAGGACCTTTAGTTTTTCCTCAAGGGCTACAGATAATATCCTAAGCCATATCCTTGAGTAGTTTTGCAGATACTAAAACCCCCACCAGGTGGAAGAAGTAAACTGAAAGCTGACCAACAGGATATAGACCCCAGACTTGTTGAAACCACAAGGTAGATGATTGGGATTCTGAAACATCACCTTGTTACTTCACCATTAACCAATCAGAGAACTGTGCACAAGTTGATCACACAACCCGTGACCCTCTCCCTCACACTGTCTTTAAAAACCCTTCCCTGGGGAGAGGGGGTGGGCGGAGTCAAGATGGCATACTAGGAGGACGCAGAATTCACATCTCAAAACGCGGGCACCTACCAGGCACTGGTAGGGGGCCACAGACAGCTAAGGGGATGAGAGGAACCCCCAGTGACGGAGTAGGACGTGGGGCGTGGGGAGAGGAGAAGTGGAGGCAGGACGGGACTGGCACCCCTGAGGGGGGGCTGGGGGAGGGAAAGGGATCCCACGCCGGAAGGGGGAAATTGGGTAACCACTGGGAGGGCAGAGGATCAAAAGGGAGTGTGGGGGCTTCCCTGGTGGCGCAGTGGTTGAGAGTCCACCTGCCGATGCAGGGGACATGGGTTCGTGCCCCGGTCCAGGAGGATCCCACATGCCGCAGAGCAGTTGGGCCCGTGAACCATGGCCGCTGGGCCTGCGCGTCCGGAGCCTGTGCTCCCAACGGGAGAGGCCACAACAGTGAGAGGCCCCTGTACCGCAAAAAAAAAAAAAAAAAAAAAGGGAGTGTGGCCAGGTTTCCCCTGCCCACTCGGACCCCCAGGAACCTGTTGAGATCCCAGGACTGATCCTCTGCCCACCGAGGCCCCCTCCAGCCGCGCAGGTCCTGAGGAAGTGGGAGGGACGGAAAGGGGAGCAGAAGTAAAGGCCAGACCTCCGGGATGGGCACCCCTGAGGGGCAGCTGGGGGAAGGGAGGAGATCCTACACCCAGTGGGACCCACCCACGGTTAGGGGTCCAGCAGCGACAGGGGAGACAGTGGGGGAGGGGCACGAAGGAACGGAAGAGAACGTGGCCAGCACTTTCCCTGTCTACTTAGGCAGCAGGAAGCCTATTGGCCTCTGGGGCCAAATCCTCTGCCCTCGGAGCCTCCCTCCTGCGGCGCACAGCCCAAGCCCCACCTCTGCACTCCCACCCAGGGCCCCACCTCTACACTCGAGACCCCCTCCAACGGGCTGGGCTTAAAACCCTCACTCAGGGCCTTACCTCCAAACTCCAGAACTCCACACTCCAGGGGCCCTCCTATGGACATGTTTCCTCTCCCCTTCCATGCAGGTCCTAAGCAGAGGCTCCGCCCCACGCTTGAACGTCACCCCGCCTACACCCCACCCAACGCTCAAACATCGTCCGCCCACACGACAAGGTCCCACCCCACCCTAAACTCTGACCCTGCCTAAGTTCCACCCCCCACAAACTACCCACCAC
Organism: Stenella coeruleoalba; assembly: GCF_951394435.1. NCBI lineage: Eukaryota > Metazoa > Chordata > Mammalia > Artiodactyla > Delphinidae > Stenella > Stenella coeruleoalba. The sequence goes on along the minus strand of NC_137158.1, from coordinate 17,887,180 downwards.
AGCCAAGGCTTTTTTTTTCTTTTCTTTTCTTTTTTCCTCTTTTAGATTGGGGTGCTATTTAACCTTCTTGATTCATTGTTGTTGATTCTTTTATATTTTTATTTTTCCTAATAAACCTTTTATTTTTCTAATTTAATTTTATTCTTTATACTTCGTTAGTAATCTCCACTTTTGGGTTGATTCCCCCCCCCTTTTTTTTTCTTTTGTCTCTTGTGGTTTTAATTTACATTGTTGCAGTTGTTTTAATTATAGTTTTATTTTTCCTAATATATTTTTTAGCTTTCTAATTTTATTTTGCTTTTTATTCTTTGATATTGTACTGCTCCTTTTCTTCTTTCTTTCTTCCTTTTTTTTTAATGTGCCATGAAGCTTGAGGGATCTTGGTTCCCAGGCCTGAGTTTCTGTGGTGGGAGCTCTGAGTCCAAACTGCTGGACTAACAAAGAACCACAGACCCCAGGGAATATCAATTGGAGTGAGGCCTCCCAGGGGTCCTCATCTCAGCACCAAGACCGAGCTCTACCCAACTGCCTGTAAACTTCAGTGCTGAAAGTCTCAGGCCAAACCACCAGTAAGACAGCAATAAAGCACCACCCATCAAAAAAAAAAAATTAAATGACAAAATAATTTGAAACAGCTGAAGAAGAAAGGTAAAAACATACAAGACCAAATAAAGGAAGACAAAATAGGCAATCTACCTTAAAAAGAATTCAGAGTAATGATAGTAAAGATGATCCAAAATCTCGGAAACAGAATGGAGAAAATACAAGAAAAATTCAACAAGGATCTAGAAGAACTAAAGAGCAAACAAACAGTGATGAACAACACAATTACTGAAATTAAAAATACTCTAGAAGGAATCAATACCAGATTAACTGATGCAGAAGAATGGATAAGTGAGCTGGAAGATAAAATGGGGGAAATAACTGCCAGGGAGCAGAAAAAAGAAAAAAGAATGAAAAGAACTGAGGACAGTCTCAGAGACCTCTGGGACAACATTAAATGCACCAACATTAGAATTATAGCTGTCCCAGAAGAAGAAGAGAAAAAGGAAGGGTCTGAGAGAATATTTGAAGAGATCATAGTTGAAAACTTCCCTAACATGGGAAAGGAAATAGCCAATCAAGTCCAGGAAGCACAGAGAGCACCATACAGGATAAACCCAAAGAGAAACACACCGAGACACATATTAATCAAACTATCAAAAATTAAATACAAAGAAAACATATTAAAAGCAGCAAGGGAAAAACAACAAATAACACACAAAGGAATCCCCATAAGGTTAACAGCTGATTTTTCAGCAGAAACTCTGCAAGCCAGAAGGGGGTGGCAGGACACATTTAAAGTGATGAAAGGGAACAAACTACAGCCAGTATTACTCTACCCAGTAAGGATCTAATTCAGATTTGATGGAGAAATTAAAAGCTTTACAGATAAGCAAAAGTTAAGAGAATTCAGCACTACCAAACCAGCTTTACAACAAATCTTAAAGGAACTTCTCTAGGCAGGAAACACAAGAGAAGGAAAAGACCTACAAATACAAACACAAAACAATTAAGAAAATGGTAACAGGAACATACATATAGATAACTACCTTAAATGTAAAAGGATTAAATGCTCCAACCAAAAGATATACACTGGTTGAATGGATAAAAAAACAAGACCCATACATATGCTGTCTACAAGAGACCCACTTCAGACCTAGGGACACTTAGAGACTGAACGTGAGGGGAAGGAAAAAGATATTCCATGCAAATGGAAATCAAAAGAAAGCTGCAGTAGCAATTCTCATAAAAGACAAAATAGACTTTACAATAAAGACTATTAAAAGAGGTAAAGAAGGACACTACATAATGATCAAGGGATTAATCCAAGAAGAGGCTATAACAATTGTAAATATTTATGCACTGAACATAGGAGCACCTCAATACATAAGGCAAATGCTGAAAGTCATAAAAGAGGAAACTGACAGTAACACAATCATAGTAGGGGACTTTAACACCCCACTTTCACCAATGAGCACATCATCCAAAATGAAAATAAATAAGGAAACAGAAGCTTTAAATGATACATTAAACAAGATGGACTTAATTGATATTTATGGGACATTCCATCCAAAAACAACAGAATACACTTTCTTCTCAAGTCCTCATGGAACATTTTCCAGGACAGACCATATCTTGGGTCACAAATCAAGCCTTGGTAAATTTAAGAAAATTGAAATCATATGAAGTATCTTTTCTGACCACAACGCTATGAGACTAGATATCAATTACAGGAAAATATCTATAATAATACAAACACACATGGAGGCTAAACAATAGACTACTAAATAACCAAGAGGCCACTGAAGGAATCAAAGAGGAAATCAAAAAATACCTAGAAGCAAATGACAATGAAAACAGGACAACCCAAAATCTATGGGATCTCCAAAATATATAAACAGCTCATGCAGCTTAATACTAAAAAAACAAATGATCCAATCAAAAAATGGGCAGAACACCTAAATAGACATTTTTCCAAAGAAGACATACAGATGGCCAAGAAGCACATGAAGAGCTGCTCAACATCACTAATTATTAGAGAAATGCAAGTCAAAACTACAATGAGGAATCACCTCACACCAGAACGGGCATCATCAGAAAATCTACAAACAACAAATGCTGGAGAGAGTGTGGAGAAAAGGGAATCCTCTTGCACTGTTGGTGGGAATGTAAATTGATACAGCCACTATGGAGAACAGTATGGAGGTTCCTTAGAAAATTAAAAATAGAATTGCCATGTGACCCAGCAATCCCACTATTGGGCATATACCCAGAGAAAACCATAATTCAAAAAGACACATGCACCCCAATGTTCATTACAGCACTATTTACAATAGCCAGGCCATGGAAGCAACAAAAATGCCCATCGGCAGACAAATGGATAAAGAAGATGTGGTACACATATACAATGGAATATTACTCAGCCATGAAAAGGAATGAAATTGGGTCATTGGTAGAGACGTGGACGGATCTGTAAACTGTCACACAGAGTGAAGTAAGTCAGAAAGAGAAAAACAGATATCGTTTATTAACGCATATATGTGGAACCTAGAAAAATGGTATGGATCAACTGGTTTGCAGGGCAGAAACAGAGACACAGACGTAGAGAACAAACATATGGACACCAAGGGGGGAAAGTAGCGGGGGGTGGGTTGGTGGTGGGATGAATTGGGAGATTGGGATTGACATATATACAGTAATATGTATAAAATAGATAACTAATAACCTGCTGTAAAAAAAATAAACTTAAAAGAAAAGGAAACCTATGGGATGCAGCAAAAGCAGTTCTAAGAGGGAAGTTTATAGCAATACAATCCTGCCTCAAGACACAAGAAAAATCTCAACTAAAAAACCTAACCTTACACCTAAGTCAATTAGAGAAAGAAGAACAAAAAAACCCCAAAGTTAGCAGAAGGAAAGAAATAATAAAGATCAGATCACAAATAAATGAAAAAGAAATGAAGGAAACAATAGAAAGATCCATAAAATTAAAAGCTTGCTCTTTGAGAAGATAAACAATATTGATAAACCATTAGCCAGACTCATCAAGAAAAAAAGGGAGAAGACTCAAATCAATAGAATTAGAAATGAAAAAGCAGAAGGAAAAACTGACCCTACTGATCCATAAAATTAAAAGCTTGTTCTTTGAGAAGATAAACAAAATTGATAAACCACTAGCCAGACTCATCAAGAAAAAAAGGGAGAAGACTCAAATCAATAGGATTAGAAATGAAAAAGCAGAAGGAAAAACTGACACTACAGAAATACAAAGGGTCATGAGAGATTACTACAAGCAACTATATGCCAATAAAATGGACAACCTCAAAGAAATGTACACATTCTTAGAAAAGCACAACCTTCTGAGACTGAACCAGCAAGAAATAGAAAATATAAACAGACTAATCACAAGCACTGAAATTGAAACTGTGATTCAAAATCTTCCAACAAACAAAAGCCCAGGACCAGATGGCTTCACTGGCAAATTCTATCAAACATTTAGAGACGAGCTAACACCTATCCTTCTCAAACTCTTCCAAAATATAGCTGAAGGAGGAACACTCCCAAACTCATTCTATGAGGCCACCATCACCCTGATACCAAAACCAGATAAAGATGTCACAAAGAAAGAAAACTAGAGGCCAATATCACTGATGAATAAAGATTCAAAAATCTTCAACAAAATACTAGCGAACAGTATCCAAAGAACATTTAAATGATCATACACCATGATCAAGTGGGGTTTATCCCAGGAATGCAAGGATTCTTCAATATATGCAAATAAATCAATATGATACACCATTATTAACAAACTGAAAGAGAAAAACCATATGATCATCTCAATAGATGCAGAGAAAGCTTTTGACAAAATTTGACACCCATTTGTGATAAAAACCCTTCAGAAAGTAGGCATAGAGGGAACTTACCTCAACATAATAAAGGCCATATATGACAAACGCACAGCCAACATCGTCCTCAGTGGTGAAAAACTGAAACCATTTCCATAAGATCAGGAACAAGACAAGGTTGCCCACTCTAACCACTATTATTCAACATAGCTTTGGAAGTTTTAGCCACAGCAATCAGAGAAGAAAAAGAAATAAAAGGAATACAAATTGGAAAAGAAGAATTAAAACTGTCACTGTTTGCAGATGACATGATACTATACATAGAGAATCCTAAAGATGCCACCAGAAAACTACTAGAGCTAATCAATGAATTTGGTAAAGTTGCAGGATACAAAATGAATGCACAGAAATCTCTTGCATTCCTATACGCTAATGATGAAAAGTCTGAAAGAGAAATTAAGGAAACACTCCCATTTACCAGTGCAATAAAAAGAATAAAATACCTAGGAATATACCTACCTAAGGAGACAAAAGACTTGTATGCAGAAAACTATAAGACACTGATGAAAGAAATTAAAGATGATACAAAAAGATGGAGAGATATACTATGTTCTTGGATTGGAAGGATCAACATTGTGAAAATGAGTATACTACCCAAAGCAATCTACAGATTCAATGCAATCCCTATTAAACTACCAATTTTTTCACAGATCTAGAACAAAAAATTTCACAATTTGTATGGAAACACAAAGACCCCAAATAGCCTAAACAATCTTGAGAAAGAAAACGGAGCTGAAGAAATCAGGCTCCTGGACTTCAGACTATACTACAAAGCTACAGTAATCAAGACAGTATGGTACTGGCACAAAAACAGAAATATAGATCTATGGAACAGGATAGAAAGCCCAGAGATAATCCCACACACATAGTGTCACCTTATCTTTGACAAAGGAGACAAGTATATACAATGGAGAAAAGACAGCCTCTTCACTAAGTGGTGCTCAGAAAACTGTACAGCTACATGTAAAAGAATGAAGTTAGAACACTGCCTAACACCATACACAAAAATAAACTCAAAATGGATTAAAGACCTAAATGTAAGGCCAGACACTATAAAACTCTTCGAGGAAAACAGATAGAATACTCTATGACATAAATCACAGCAAAGTCCTCCCTGGTGGCACAGTGGTTGGGAGTCCGCCTGCCAATGCAGGGGACTCGGGTTCGTGCCCCGGTCTGGGAAGATCCCACATGCCGCGGAGCGGCTGGGCTTGTGAGCCATGGCCGCTGAGCCTGCGCGTCCGGAGACTGTGCTCCGCAATGGGAGAGGCCACAACAGTGAGAGGCCCGCGTACCGCAAAAAAAATAAATAAATAAATAAATCACAGCAAGATCCTTTTTGACTCTCCTCCTAGAGAAATGGAAATAAAAACAAAAATAAACAAATAGGACCTAATGAAACTACAAAGCTTTTGCACAGCAAAGGAAACCATAAACAAGACAAAAAGACAACCCTCAGAATGGAAGAAAATATTTGCAAAGGAAGCAACTGACAAAGGACTAATCTCCAATATATACAAGCAGCTCATGCAGCTCAATATCAAAGAAACAAACAACCCAATCCAAAAATGGGCAGAAAACCTAAATAGACATTTCTCCAAAGAGGATATACAGATTGCCAACAAACACATAAAAAGATGCTCAACATCACTAATCTTTAGAGAAATGAAAATCAAAACTACAGTGAGATATCACTTCACTCTGGTCAGAATGGCCATCATCAAAAAATCTACAAACAATAAATGCTGCAGAGGGTGTGGAGAAAAGGGAACCCTCTTGCACTGTTGGTGGGAATGTAAACTGATACACCCACTATGGAGAACAGTATGGAGGTTCTTTAAAAAACTGAAAATAGAACTACCATGTGACCCAGCAATCCCACTACTAAGCATATACCCTGAGAAAACCATAAATCAAAGAGTCATATACCACAATGTTCATTGCAGCTTTATTTACAGTAGCCAGGACATGGAAGCAACCTACGTGTCCATCAACAGGTGAATGGATAAAGGAGATGTGGCACATTTATACAATGGAATATTACTCAGCCATAAAAAGAAACGAAATTGAGTTATTTGTAGTGAGGTGGATTGATGTAGAGTCTGTCATACAGAATGAAATAAGTCTGTAAGTCAGAAAGAGAAAAACAAATACTGTATGCTAACACATATATATGGAATCCAAACAAAAAAAAAATGTTTGTGAAGAACCTAAAGGCAGGACAGGAATAAAGACACAGATATAGAGAATGGACTTGAGGACATGGGGAGGGGGAAGGGTAAGCTGGGATGAAGTTAGAGAGTAGCATTGACATATATACACTACCAAATGTAAAATAGTTAGCTAGTGGGAAGCAGCTGCATGCCACAGGGAGATCAGCTCAGTGCTTTACAACCACTTAGAGGGATGGGATAAGGAGGGTGGGAGGCAGATGCAAGAGGGAGTGGATATGGGGATATATGTATGCATATAGCTGATTTACTTTGTTATACCGCAAAAACTAACACAACACTGTAAAGCAATTATACTCCAATAAAGATGTTAAAAAAAAAACCTTCCCTGAAAGTGTTTGGGAGTTTGGGTCTTTTGAGCCTGAGCGGCCTGTTCTCCTTGCTTGGCCCTGCAATAAACACTGTACTTCCCTTCACCAAAACCTGGTGTCAGTAGGTTGGCTTTGCTTGGGTTAGCAGACCCAAGTTTGGTTTGGTAATATTATCACAACATCATTCTGTTAGGCTTTATTTCCTTGGAAAATATTAGCTTCCCTTCCTGAGGGACGGGGTCTGATGGGCATTTCTGGGTTAACACAGGAACTGGGAAATGCACCACTGGACCACCAGTGTTAATATGAAGTAGTCAAAGTATATGTCACAAAATCAAATTGTGACATTAAGCTAAAATATTCTGTCATCCCACTGGTAAATGGAGTGACTTGGTTTCACCTGGTTGGACTATAAGACATTACATATCTTTGTATTTCCTAAGTCATTTCCTTCTATCTAGAGTAAAACTGTGGGGATGGTGCATATCTGCAAAGACCCTCTTGGATAAAAGTAGTTTGTGTTTCAGTTTTCAAAGAACAGCATAGTTGTAGAATTCTGGTTTTCCTAAATATGATTTGGAAGGTAGGATGCTGACTGTCCTAATGATGATATTTTATTCTAAATTTCCATTTGCCTTGGCAAAAATTGCCTTAAATTTAAAATAGCAGTCTGAGTTTATAGAATGTGATTTTAGTCTCTAAATTCAAAACATGTCATGGAATAAACAAGTTGCATAATGACTTGGAGGGCTTCGCTGGCCACAGTAGTACTTAGTAAGTAGTTGTTAACTGGCCTGTGCTGGTTACCAGTCAATGGAATTTGGAGGCTAGGTCAGGACATTCAGTCCTGGAAGAGTAAAATCAAAAAACATCTCCCCTGATTTATTAGACCAGAAATGTTGAACATTGCTTGCTTCCTTCTATTATTACATTTTGGACCTACCCTCTTTCAACAAGTCTGCTGAGCTGTAACCCAGCACCTCTCTGATAAAACACTCATGTTTCTCAGAGTTTCCTACAGACTTCATATTATAGTTACCCCACAGTGTTTTTTTTGTTTTGTTTCTTTTTAATGGCCTGAGATTCTTAGCTGCAAGGGAAAATGTTAGAAGACAACAGTGTCAACAGGAGTTTCCAAAATCCTAATGAAAGTCTGGTCCTAAGTGAACAAATGAGTTTGGGACATCCAAGCTATTTCCTGGTTCTATTTCCGTTTCTATTCTCTTGCTTTTACTGAAATAGAACCACTGATTGAGAGGCTGGCTGGAAATATTCAGAGACTGGATACTCCATAAACAGTGTCTCAGTCTGTTCAGGCTGTTATAATGAAGTCCCATAGACTGGCTGGCTTATAAACAACAGAAATTTATTTATCTCAGTTCTAGAGGCTGAAGTCTGAGATCAGAGTGCGCCATTGACTAGTTTTGGCAAGGGCCCTATTCCAGGATGCAGACTGCTAACTTCTCATAGCCTCCTGTGGTACAAAGAGAGCCAGCTCGTTCTCTGACCTCTTCTTATAAGGACACCAATCCCATGCATGAGGGCTCCACTCTCATGACGCCATCACCTCCCCAAAGCTCCACTTCTAAAACCACCACGTTGGAGATTAAATTTCAACATATGAATTTTGGGGGGACACATTCAATCCAAAACAAGCAGCTTTCTGCTCCTTGTGCTTTAGAATGTTTGGGGAATGGCGATGGGATACAGTACCTTGACAATGTTCATGTGTAATTTTATCAGAAAAATCAAGAGAAATGTGTTTTAATTACTAAAAAAATATTAAACACTACATGTTTATATTTATTAAGTGCCTACTCTGTACAAGACAGACACTATGTTTGCGCTCATGGAACTTCTATTTTAGCAACCTCTTCACTGTAAATAAAGGGACGGTTGCCTCTTCAACCATTCCTTCCATGAAGCTTGGTAGTGGGTATCACTAGCAGGACTGAAACATCAGGCTGTATCAGGACATCAGTATCAAAATGGAGAAACACTGAGAAAATAAGAATAATATAGGACTTCCCTGGTGGTGCAGTGGTTAAGAATCTGCCTGCCAATGCAGGGGACACGGGTTCGAGCCCTGGTCTGGGAAGATCCCACATGCCGCGGAGTAACTAAGCCCGCGAACCACAACTCCTGAGCCCGCATGCCACAACTACTGCAGCCCGTGTGCCTAGAGCGTATGCTCTGCAACAATGAGAAGCCACTGCAATGAGAAGCCTGCACACCGCGACAAAGAGTAGCCCCCGCTCGCCGCAACGAGAGAGAGCCCACACGCAGCAACAAAGACCTAATGCAGCCAATAAATAAATAAATAAATAAATTTATATATATATAGATAGATAGATAGATAGATAGGAGGAGGTGGGAGTGGAGGGGAAAAAAGAATAAAAAGAAATGTGTGATTTAGTGAATAGAGGTAGGGGTAGGGAGGGAGGCACCAGGGATTGTGTTGGGAATCACTCAATGGTCCAACCACCCAGCCCTGAAGTACATGCTGCCCATTCTTGTAACACTTTATGCCGCTTGAAAGGTAAGATCCTGTTCTCATGTAAAAAGTCAGGGAGCTGATATTATCAGTTTGGGCCAGTCATCCAGATCAGATTCAGTCGAGTTGCTGAGAGAAAACAGCGGGATTTCTGACTGCCAGTCTAGACTATACTTTCCCCCTTTTATGGCTCATTATAAAAATATTTGTGCTGATCTGTAAGCCGATAAGTGCCAACTGGAGTCAACCCACTTGAGAGGAAAATTATTTATGATTATAATTTGGCTGCAAGGCTTCGTGAGTATTTCTGCTACCCTGAATCAAGAGCTGAAATTAGCAAGACCCCCAAACTGCATTTTCTCACTTCTGTGGAAAAGACACTTAGTAGCTTCGTTGGATCACAATCGTTACTTGTCCTCAGCATACATCCAAATAGCTGTTGCTTAGCTTTTCCCTAATCATACAGTGTCTTTGAAGCCTCACTCATCCTCCCATTAAACTCACTTCTTGACAGATTTTCCCTTTTCTTTTAAAAGCCTCTCCTGGTCTGTTGGGTTAGGCATTGAACTATTTATTTTGTGTGTGCGTTGTTTCTGTGACTCCCCCTGGCTTAAAAACGTGATGACTGAATCTACATTTTCAGCTCTGAGCATCATGGAAATCCTTACCCCAAAGCATATGCACCTGTTTCACTTCCAAAGCCCTCCGGAGTTTGCTTATCTGTGGCTGTTGAGCTCAGTAGCTCGGATACTGCTGATGAGGCCACGGTATGGTTTTGATGCGTAGGGGACAGTTAGCACCCGTCCCACAGATCAGCCTATACTCGGGACCCAGAGAGGTGCTCTGCACACGTATGGCCGTGGTCCTGTAGGGCCAGAGCAGAGACTGAAGGCAAATCTGAATAAATCGGTCATCATAAAAACAACTCCTTTGTGAGCCTTCTTGAGGAGGTGTCTCAGCTCGGTAGCAATGCCTTTGCATATGACTTTGAGGGTATAAATATGTGGTAAATGCACCTGTGAGTTTTTAAAGTGAGAACTTGACAGGTGTGGGCTAGTCCCAGGAAGCAGACTAAGCAAAATTACGATGGTGCCAGTACATGGGGTGGAGTTTCCATAAGAGTTAGGACACTGCTGCTCAATTTCCTGCCTCTTCAGCCATGGACAAAACCAGCTGCAGTTTTCTTCATAAACCATTGTATAAATGACTCTATGTGCTCAAGGGTGACCAGGTGCAAAGAAATTTGCAGAAAGGTTTTCTCTGGCCAATGAAAAACCAGTTGTTTAGCCAACATCATGGACTGAGTACATATCTTGTGGCCAGTTACCCCATCGAAAGAAAGGAACCAGGGGCTTCCCTGGTGGCGCAGTGGTTGAGAGTCCACCTGCCGATGCAGGGGACGCGGGTTCGTGCCCCAGTCCGGGAGGATCCCACATGCCGCGGAGCGCCTGGGCCCGTGAGCCATGGCCGCTGAGCCTGCGCTTCCGGAGCCTGTGCTCCGCAACGGGAGAGGCCACAGCAGTGAGAGGCCCACGTACCGCAAAAAAGGGTTCGGCGAAAGGACTTCAAAACATGTGAAAAAGATACAAAGAAGTCAACAATAGAAACATAAGAAAATATACTTACCTAAATGAACTTGAACACGAGTAACCAAGTTTATCAATGTTAAGTAAGTATCAAGCTTATCAATGGACAGGTTCTTGAATGAGGTGATTCTTGAGCAGCGTTTTGAAGATGTGCCCAACACAGCAACAAAGGAAGGATATTCCTGCAGAGATATTAGACATGAATGGGGTTTACTGGGTGGGTTGCACACGAGAGCACAGAGTGTGAGCTGTGGACACACATTTCACCAGTGCCATTGCCTGTCCCATCTTAACCAGACAAAAATCTCTCCTCTAACTTAACGGCCCTTTGTAGCTACTGGTGCCCATATCCCCTCATGAAGACTCTGCACAGATATCCTAGTTCTCTCTCTGCATGTGTAGTAGCGTTGTACTTCTCTGCCTTGTGTGGCCATGTTGATTTGCCTTGGCCCGTAAAATAAGAATGAAGTGTCAGGTATTGCTTCCAGGAGAAAGCACTTAGTTGCCATTATGGGACACAGCTGTTCTCTTTTTCTTGGGGCAACAATTATAAATGCCTGTGTTGGGAGAGCCTCCTGTGTTGAACAGCGGCCCCTGATGACCTGCATTGGACACATAGCACAATAAATAAATAAACCTCTGTTGTGTTAAGCCGCTGAGATTTGAGAATTGCTCGCTGCTGCAGCATAACCTAGTCCTTGCTAGATGATTCAGTTGTACTTACATTTTCGCTATGTCTGGCCTTTCTTTCACTCCTCAGCTCTCTACACTCTGATTTCTCTAACATTTGAATGAAACTGTTGTGGAAAGTTCACAGAGTTGCCATATACGGTAATTTGGGGCTTTATCTTATAGAACACCTTTGCTGTATTTAATACTGTGGACTACTTCTTTCTTAAAATTCTTTTTTCCCTTGGCTTCCATGATATAACTCTTTCAACTCAACTTTTAGATCATTGATTATGTGTTTTAGGAATACCTAAATGAATCTCATCTGCTCGCCCAGTTTTTAACTAATATGTATGTAACTAATATGCTGATAACAGATATGTACATCCTGCTCTAGTATGTACCCTACAGCATAGACTTGTACATACAAAGGTCATTCAAAAACAACATGCCTACAGCTGAGTCTGTCTCTGCTCCCAGATCTGGTCATTCTTCAAAGTCACAAATTGGTTAACTGGGGATGCTCCTGGATTTCTCCCTCTCCTTTAAAGGTAGCTTCCCAATATCATTTGTGACCAGATATTATCAGCTCTGTTTCTAAATTTTATCTCCCCATATTTTCTTTCTATACCCTCTTCTCTATCATCAAGGCTATAATCCAACTCATTATTTATCTACTACCTTCTTTAATAGCTTCTGGATTGGTCTTCCTACATCAATCCATTCTCCATGGACCTTTTGGAGACATCTTTCTAAAATACAAAAATTATCATGTTTATGTCCTCTTACTTGAAATGTTTGATGTCACCTCATTACATTGGAGTTGAAATCCAAATTCTTTGCAGGGCTCTTAGTGGGCCCTACCTAGCAGGCTGGCTTTATCACTTTATCACTGGCTTTATGCATATGTTTTCCCCTCCTGCCATGCTGTTTCTCTTTCAGTCCTCTGGACCATGTTTTTCCTACCTCTGTGCCCTTGTACATGCTGTCCCCTGGACGTGGACTTTATTCACCTGGATAATGTCTATTTTTTATTTTAAAAGCCACCTACTCATCGTCTCTCCTGGAAAGCCTCCCATACTTTCCAGCTTTGGGTTTTAGAGGTCTTGTCTCCATGTTCCATCACACTCATACACTGACTGGTGGAAGGCCGTGAGTGTACCAGTTTCTCCTCCAAAACTGTGTGTTGCTCAACACTATAAACCCACACTTCATCTCTCTATTCCCCACACCTCTTAAATGCCTGATGTCCATTAGATATGCAATAAATGTTTGATGAATGAATAGCTGATGGATCTGGAAGGCCATGATTGTGAGCTTTGCTTTTAACTGAAGAATTTGGGGGAGATATTACAGACATTTAAGTAGGAGATAATACCCAAATGATACTTGCAGAGGGTTAGAGTAGAAGGGAGTAGGCATTTGAAATCTTTCAGAGATGCTGTGAAGTGTTGATGGTAAGAATGGGGAGGAAATGAGAAGTTGTAGGCCTATGACTTTCGATTCCCCAGAATTTCATTTTTTACAGTATCACTGTAGCTCATGCCTGCTATGGTTAATGTTGCTATAAAGTGTTGAAGGCAGAATTATTAACTACTTTGTAAATTCAACAGAAGGGAAACCAACTCCTTTGAAAAGGTAAACACTGAAGCCTTAAATTTTAATCTTCACAAAGTCTTCCACAGTTTTAACAATAATGTCTTAATTTTGACATCCATGAAATGATCTAAGATACTTAGCCTATATCTTATATGTCTTTCTATGGTTTTCTTTCTTACACTCTTTACTAGGAAGTCTAACTTATTCTCTTATTCTATCAACAACCCTTGGCTATTTTACTTTACTTCTGCCTTTTTTTCCCCCCTCACTGGAATGTCCATAGGTCCTGGAGATGGAGCAATGGTGATTGAGATGGTCAGCTCCTACTAGAACCACACAAGTGGTGACAAATAAGCCTTCCAACACTCCTTGGGCTCTAGAATCCTGTGTCCTCCCAATTCTTTCAGGGCTGGCGGCTTGCTCATCTTTAGCAAAAGCTAGGCATCATTTCAAATGTCATATTGCAGAGAAATCACTTTCCCTGTCACCAAGAAAGAAAAGAGAGAGACAGTGGAGAAATGCCTTCTTATATCTGAAACACAGCACTGTCAGCCACTTGGAACCTGCCTCCCAGACTCTGTCTGGCCTTGGCTTGGAGAAGGCAGGGTTGCTGTGTTGCACAAGGAGGCGCAGAAACAAACATGGGCACAAAACCAAACACTTGACTGCAAGAAATGTTCTGCAAGTTATAAAACTGAAATACTACTTCCAGCTGTCACTTTATGCAAGGATTAAGTTGAGCTCAAGGGACTGCAGAAACTAAATAAAGAAAGTGAATTATTCATTACAGTACCTATTCAAGTTGCAGAAGATGCCTGGGTTTTTTTTTTTTTTTTCTACTGATGGATTACTTGTGATCTCTTTGTCTACTTATCTCCTCACTCACTCACTCACTTGTCTTCATGTATATATAGGAAGTCATGTTGTTGCTGCTAAGATGGATGGCAAAGCTTCATATTCTTTTTTCCTGTATCCAAAAGCATCCTGCCCATTGGTCATTTGTCTTGTAGTACATCTTCCCTCTTGTGGTGGCTTGCTCTTAGCCTCACGGTCTGCACAAAGCATTGATGTTGAAATGAACATCATCATCCAGTGATCGGGGGATAAGTGCATTGAACACAGCCAAATGCCTCTTAAGGCTTTTTGATTGATAGGCTGAGCTTGGATGTGTTCTCATCATTGTTTTCCAGGCATTGATCTCCATAATGTATAGCTCTTTTTCCTATTGCCCTATCAAAGGTCTTCCTCATTGGCTCAACAGCCAAGAAGTGATAAGACAATATGTCCATGCTCATACATGACCACGACCCCTCAGCCTCTGGGTTTACTTTTGGCTTCCACTGGCTTAGTTTTGCCCCTGAGGCTAGCAGTGGCTCAGAAGTATGTAGCAGATACATAGAAGGTGCCATAGCCCCCTTTTGCCCTGTCCCAATCCTATATTTACCTTTCACCTTTTTTTTAACATCTTTATTGGAGTATAATTGCTTTACAATGGTGTGTTAGTTTCTGCTTTATAACAAAGTGAATCAGCTATACATGTACATATATCCCCATAACTCTTCCTTCTTATGTCTCCCTCCCTCCCACCCCTCTAGGTGGTCACAAAGCACCGAGCTGATCTCCCTGTGCTATGCGGCTGCTTCCCACTAGCTATCTATTTTACATTTGGTAGTGTATGTATGTCCATGCCACTCTCTCACCTTGTCCCAGCTTCCCCTTCCCCTTCCCCGTGTCCTCAAGTCCATTCTCTAGTAGGTCTGCATCTTTATTCCCATCCTGCCCCTAGGTTCTTCATGACCATTTTTCTTTTTGATTCCATATACATGTGTTAGCATACAGTATTTGTTTTTCTCTTTCTGACTTACTTCACTCTGTATGACAGACTCTAGGTCCATCCACCTCACTACAAATAACTCAATTTCGTTTCTTTTTTAAGGCTGAGCAATATTCCATTGTATATATGTGCCACATCTTCTTTATCCATTCATCTGTCGATGGACACATAGGTTGCTTCCATGTCCTGGCTACTGTAAATAGCTGCAGTGAACATTGTGGTACATGACTCTTTTTGAATTATGGTTTTCTCAGGGTATATGCCCAGTAGAGGGATTGCTGGGTTGTATGGTAATTCTATTTTTAGTATTTTAAGAAACCTCCATACTGTTCTCCATAGTGGCTGTATCAGTTTACATTCCCACCAACAGTGCAAGAGAGTTCCCTTTTCTCCACACCTTCTGCAGCAGTTATTGTTTGTAGAATTTTTGATGATGGCCATTCTGACCGGTGTGAGATGATATCTCATTGTAGTTTTGATTTGCATTTCTCTAATGATTAATGATGTTGAGCATTCTTTCAGGTGTTTGTTGGCAATCTGTATATCTTCTTTGGAGAAATGTCTATTTAGGTTTTCTGCCCATTTTTGGATTGGGTTGTTTGTTTTTTTGATATTGGGCTGCATGAGCTGATTGTAAATTTTGGAGATTAATCCTTTGTCAGTTGCTTCCTTTGCAAATATTTTCTCCCATTCTGAGGGTTGTCTTTTAGTCTTATTTATGGTTTCCTTTGCTGTGCAAAAGCTTTTAAGTTTCATTAGGTCCCACTTGTTTATTTTTGTTTTTATCTCCATTTCTCTAGGGGGTGGGTCAAAAAGGATGTTGCTGTGATTTATGTCATAGAGGGTTCTGCCTATGTTTCTCTCTAAGAGTTTTACAATGTCTGGCCTTACATTTAGGTCTTTAATCCATTTTGAGTTTATTTTTGTGTATGGTGTTAGGGAGTGTTCTAATTTCATTCTTTTACATGTAGCTGTCCAGTTCTCCCAGCACCACTTATTGAAGAGTCTGCCTTTTCTCCATTGTATATGCTAGCCTCCTTTATCAAAAAGAAGGTGACCATATGTGCGTGGGTTTATCTCTGGGCTTTCTATCCTGTTCCATTGATCTATATTTCTGTTTCTGTGCCAGTACCATACTGTCTTGATTACTGTAACTTGTAGTATAGTCTGAAGTCAGGAGCCTAATTCCTCCAGCTCCATTTATCTTTCTCAAGATTGCTTTGACTATTCAGGATCTTTTGTGTTTCCATACAAATCATGAAATGTTTCGTTCTAGTTCTGTGAAAAATGCCAGTGATAGTTTCGTAGGGGTTGAATTGAATCTGTAGATTGCTTTGGTATAGTCATTTTCACAATGTTGATCCTTCCAATCCAAGAACATGGTATATCTCTCCATCTGTTTGTATCATCTTTAATTTCTTTCATCAGAGTCTTATAGTTTTTTGCATACAGGTCTTTGTCTCCTTAGGTAGGTTTATTCTTAGGTATTTTATTCTTTTTGTTGCAATGATAAATGGGAGTGTTTCCTTAATTTCTCTTCAGATTTTTCATCATTAGTGTATAGGAATGGAGATTTCTATGCATTAACTTTGTATCCTGCTACTTTACCAAATTCATTGATTAGCTCTAGTACTTTTTGGGTAGCATCCTTAGGGTTCTCTACGTATAGTATCATGTCATCTGCAAACAGTGACAGCTTTACTTCTTCTTTTTCGAATTGGATTTATTTTATTTCTTTTTCTTCTCTGATTGCTGTGGCTAAAACTTCCAAAACAATGTTGAATAACAGTGGTGAAAGTGGGCAACCTTGTCTTATTCCAGATCTTCATGGAAATGGTGTCACTTTTTCACGATTGAGGACGATGTTGGCTGTGCATTTGTCATATATGGCCTTTATTATGTTGAGGTAAATTCCCTCTATGTCTACTTTCTGGAGGGTTTTTATCATAAATGGGTGTTGAATTTTGTCAAAATATTCTTCTGCATCTATTGCGATGATCATATGGTTTTTCTCCTTCAATTTGTCAATATGGTGTATCACATTGATTGATTTGCGTATATTGAAGAATCCTTGCATTCCTGGGATAAACCCCACTTGATCATGGTGTATGATCCTTTCAAGTGCTCTTGGATTCTGTTTGCTAGTATTTTGTTGAGCATTTTGCATCTATGTTCATCAGTGATATTGGCCTGTAGTTTTCTTTCTTTGTGACATCTTTCTCTGGTTTTGGTATCAGGGTGATGGTGGCCTCGTAGAATGAGTTTGGGAGTGTTCCTCCCTCTGCTATATTTTGGAAGAGTTTGAGAAGGATAGGTGTTAGCTCGTCTCTAAATGTTTGATAGAATTTGCCAGTGAAGCCATCTGGTCCTGGGCTTTTGTTTGTTGGAAAAATTTTAATCAAAGTTTCAATTTCAGTGCTTGTGATTGGTCTGTTTATATTTTCTATTTCTTCCTGGTTCAGTCTCAGCAGGTTGTGCTTTTCTAAAAATGTGTCCATTTCTTTGAGGTTGTCCATTTTATTGGCATATAGTTGCTCGTAGTAATCTCTCATGATCCTTTGTATTTCTGCAGTGTCAGTTGTTACTTCTGCTTTATCATTTGTAATTCTATTGATTTGAGACTTCTACCTTTTTTCTTGATGAGTCTGGCTAATGGTTTATCAATTCTCTTTATCTTCTCAAAGAATCAGCTTTTAGTTTTATGGATCTTTCTATTGTTTCCTTTATTTCTTTTTCATTTATTTCTGATCTGACCTTTATTATTTCTTTCCTTCTGCTAACTTTGTATTTTTTTGTTCTTCTTTCTATAATTGCTTTAGGTATGAGGTTAGGTTGTTTATTCGAGATGTTTCTTGTTTTGTTTTTTTTTGTGGTACGCGGGCCTCTCACTGTTGTGGCCTCTCCCATTGCGGAGCCCAGGCTCCGGACGTGCAGGCTCAGCGGTCATGGCTCACGGGCCCAGCCGCTCCACGGCATGTGGGATTTTCCCGGACCAGTGCACGAACCCATGTCCCCTGCATTGGCAGGTCGACTCTCAACCACTGCGCCACCAGGGAAGCCCTGTTTCTTGTTTTTTAATGTAGGATTGTATTGTTATAAATTTCCCTCTTACAACTACTTTTGCTGCATCCCATAGGTTTTGGGTCATCCTGCTTTCTTTTTCTTTTCTTTTTCTTTTTTTTTTTTTTTGCGGTACACAGGCCTCTCACTGCTGTGGCCTCTCCCGTTGCGGAGCACAGGCTCCAGACGTGCAGGCTCAGCGGCCACGGCTCACGGGCCTAGCCACTCCGCGGCATGTAGGGTCTTCCCAGACTAGGGCACGAACCCATGTCCTCTGCACTGGCAGGCAGACTCTCAACCACTGCGCCACCAGGGAAGCTCCGTCCTGTTTTCATTGTCATTTGTTTCTAGGCATTTTTTGATTTCCTCTTTGATTTCTTCAGTGACCTCTTGGTTGTTTAGTAATCTATTGTTTAGCCTCCATATGTTTGTATTTTTTACGGATTTTTCCCTGTAATTGATATCTAGTCTCATAGCGTTGCAGTCGGAAAAGATACTTTATATGATTTCAATTTTCTTAAATTTACCAAGGCTTGATTTGTGACCCAAGATATGATCTATCCTGCAGAATGTTCCATGAGGACTTGAGAAGTGAGTGTATTCTGTTGTTCTTGGATGGAATGTCCTATAAATATCAATTAAGTGCATCTTGTTTAATGTGTCATTTAAACCTCCTGTTTCCTTATTTTCATTTTGGATGATCTGTCCATTGGTGAAAGTGGGGTGTTAAAGTCCCCTACTATGACTGTGTTACTGTTGATTTCCCCTTTTATGGCTGTTAGTATTTGCCTTATGTATTGAGGTGCTCCTATGCTGTGTGCATAGATATTTAAAATTGTTATATCTTCTTTTTGGATTGATCCCTTGATCATTATGTAGTGTCCGTCTTTGTCTCTTGTAACATTCTTTATTTTAATGTCTATTTTATCTGGTATGAGAATTGCTACTCCAGCTTTCTTTTGATTTGCATTTGCATGGAATATCTTTTCCCATACCCTCACTTTGTCTGTATGCGTCCCTAGGTCTGAAGTATGTCTCTTGTAGACAGCATGTATACGGATCTTGTTTCTGTATCCATTCAGGCAGTCTATGGGTTTTGGCTGGAGCATTTAATCCATTTACATTTAAGGTAATTATCAATACGTATGTTCCTATTACCATCTTCTTAATTGTCTGAGGTTTGTTATTGTAGGTCTTTTCCTTCTTTTGTGTTTCCTGCCTACAGAAGTTCCTTTAGCATTTGTTGTAAAGCTATTTTGGTGGTGCTGAATTCTCTTACTTTTGCTTGTCTGTAAAGGTTTTAATTTCTCAGTTGGATCTGAAGGAGATCCTTGCTGGGTAAAGTAACCTTGGTTGTAGGTTTTTCCCTTTCATCACTTTCAATATGTCCTGCCACTCCCTTCTGGCTTGCAGAGTTTCTGCTGAAAGATCAGATATTAACCTTATGGGGATTCCCTTATATGTCATTTGTTGTTTTTCCCTTGAGGCTTTTAATATGTTTTGTTTCTATTTAATTTTATATAGTTTGATTAATATGTGTCTTGGCGTGTTTCTCCTTGGATTATCCTGTATGGGACTCTCTGTGCTTCCTGGACTTGATTAACTATTTCCTTTCCCATATTAGGGAAGTTTTCAACTCTAATCTATTCAAATATTTTCTCAGTCCCTTTCTTTCTCTCTTCTTCTTCTGGGACAGCTATAATTCTAATGTTGGTGCATTTAATGTTGTCCCAGAGGTCTCTGAGACTGTCCTCAATTCTTTTCATTCTTTTTTATTCTGCTCTGCAGTAGTTATTTCCACTATTTTATCTTCCAGGTCACTTATGTGTTCTTCTGCCTCAGTTAATCTGCTATTGATTCCTTCTAGAGAATTTTTAACTTCATTTATTGTGTTGGTCATCATTGTTTGTTTGCTCTTTAGTTCTTCTAGGTCCTTGTCAAACGTTTCTTTTATTTTCTCCATTCTATTTCCAAGATTTTGGATCATCTTTACTATCATTACTCTGAAGTCTTTTTCAGGTAGACTGCCTATTTCCTCTTCATTTGTTTGGTCTGGTGGGTTTTTACCTTACTCCTTCATCTGCTGTGTGTTTCTCTGTCTTCTCATTTTGCTTATCTTACTGTGTTTGGGGTCTCCTTCTTGCAGGCTGCAGGTTCGTAGTTCTCATTGTTTTTGGTGTCTGCCCCCAGTGGCTAAAGTTCGTTCAGTGGGTTGTTTAGGCTTCCTGGTGGAGGGGACTAGTGCCTGTGTTCTGGTGGATGAGGCTGGATCTTGTGTTTCTGGTGTGCAGGTCCACATCTGGTGGTGTGTTTCAAGGTGTCTGTGAACTTAGTATTAATTTAGGCAGGCTCTCTGCTAATGGGTGGGGTTGTGCTCCTCTCTTGCTAGTTGTTTGGCATAGGGTGTCCAGCACTGTGTTTTGCTGCTCATTGAGTGGAGCTGGGTCTTGGCGTTGAGATGGAGATCTCTGGGAGACTTTCACCATTAGGTATTACCTGGATCTGGGAGGTCTCTGGTGGACCAATGTCCTGAACGTGGCTCTCTCACCTCAGAGGCACAGGCCTGATGCCTGGCCAGAGCACCAAGATCCTGTCATCCACATGGCTCAGGATATAAGGGAGAAAGAAAGAAAGAAAGAAAGAAAAATAAATAAATAAATAAAATAAAGTTATTAAAATAATTTTAAACAAATTTTTAAACAAATTAAAAAAAAAAAGAAAGAAAGAAGAGACCAACCGAACCAAAAAACAAATCTACCAATGATAACAAGCACTAAAAACTATAGTAAAAAAAAGAAAAATTTAAAAAACGGATAGACAGAACCCTGATAAATGGTAAAAGAAAAGCTATACAGAGAAAAATCACACATAGACACATACACATGCACACTCACAAAAGGAGAAAAAGGGGGGAAAAAAAGAAAATATCGTTGCTCCCAAAGTCCACCTCCTCAATTTGGGATGATTCGCTGTCTATTCACGTATTCCACAGATGCAAGGTACATCAAATTGATTGTGGAGCTTTAATCCGCTGCTCCTGAGGCTGCTGGGAGAGATTTCCCTTTCTCTTCTTTGTTTGCACAGCTCCCGGAGTTCAGCTTTGGATTTGGCCCCGCCTCTGCGTGTAGGCCGCCTGAGGGCATCTGTTCTTCGCTCAGACAGGACAGGGTTAAAGGAGCCGCTGATTCGGGGGCTCTGGCTCACTCAGGCCGGGGGGAGGGAGGGGCACGGATGCAGGGCGAGCCTGCGGCGGCAGAGGCCGGCATGACGTTGCACCAGCCTGAGGCGTGCTGTGAGTTCTCAGTGGGAAGTTGCCCCTGGATCCCGGGACCCTGGCAGTGGCGGGCTGCACAGGCTCCTGGGAGGGTCGGTGTGGATAGTGACCTGTGCTCGCACACAGGCTTCTTGGTGGCGGCAGCAGCAGCCTTAGCGTCTCATGCCTGTTTGTGGGGTTCGCGCTTTTAGCTTCGGCTCGCGCCCTTCTCTGGAGCTCCTTTAAGCAGTGCTCTTCATCCCCTCCCCTCGCACACCAGGAAACAAAGAGGTAAGAAAAAGTCTCTTGCCTCTTCGGCAGGTCCAGACTTTCCCCCTGACTTCCTCCCGGCTAGCCGTGGCGCACTAACTCCCTGCAGGCTGTGTTCACGCCGCCAACCCCAGTCCTCTCCCTGCGCTCCAACCGAAGCCCAAGCCTCAGCTCCCAGCCCCGCCCACCCCGGCGGGTGAGCAGACAAGCCTCTCGGGCTGGTGAGTGCAGGTCGGCACCGATCCTCTGTGCGGGAATCTCCCCGCTTTGCCCTCTGCACCCCTGTGGCTGTGCTCTCCTACGCGGCCCCAACTTCCCCTTTCCGCCATCCACAGTCTCCGCCCGCGAAGGGGCTTCCTAGTGTGTGGAAACCTTTCCTCCTTCACAGCTCCCTCCCACTGGTGCGGGTCCCATCCCTATTCTTTTGCCTCTGTTTATTCTTTTTTCTTTTGCCCTACCCAGATACGTGTGGGGCGGGGGGGTTCTTGCCTTTTGGGAGGTCTGAGGTCTTCTGCCAGCGTTCAGTAGGTGTCCTGTAGGAGTTGTTCCACGTGTAGATGTATTTCTGGTGTATCTGTGGGGAGAAAGGTGATCTCCGTGTCTTACTCCTCCTCCATTTTGAAGGTCTCTTTACCTTTCATTTTTAACATGGTAGTTGCTGCCTAAAAGTCATAGAGATGTTTTACTGATTTTCAGGGGAGCTGGGTAGGGAGGATTTATTTTCAAATATTGTTGAAGTATAAGAACCAAGGACTTTCTTTTATCATCTAGCTATAATAAGACTCCGTTTGAAATCTAGTACTTCTCATACTGATTGCCTTTACTAGACTGATGATTTATGACAGCAGGAACTCCTGAAGCACAGGCTTAACTTGTTACTGCTCTCGGAGAAACACTTCCACGTGTGGACTCAGGAGCCCTGCACTAGGAGGAAAATAGGCTAATCTGATCATAAACTATGGAGCCGTCCTAAAACTGTGTAAACACTGACAGAGGTATTTCTCAAAGTCTGCCAGATGCGAGGCAGCATTTTTGTGAAGTATGTGAACATTCATTCAAATTCAAAACCTTCATTCAGCCTGAGGAATTTGTCCTGAGCAGATGTATGTCTCATCCTTTGCCAGCCAGTGCCCAGAGTAATATTCTGCAAAATTAAATATTTTGGCTAATGGTGTTGTTCCTTAGCTATTGAAAATATATTTTCTAATAAAGGAAAATGTCAAGTCATGTCGAGTAACATTTTATGCCGTTGAGCCATTAAACTCTTGAGTTGTATAATAAAACTCCCAAACTCCTTCACCATAACTTGCATTATTCTGGATTAACCATCATACTGTACAAGCGCTGAGAGCTACCCTTTGTCTTTTACTTACAGATAAAATAGAGTATTTATTGTATCGGCTCTTAACATTTTGTTTCAAATTTTGCCTTGGCAGTATTCAGTTTATTTTTAACCATATTTCAGGAAGAAACTATCAAACAGCATTGTGATGTGAGGGCAGTATAAGAAGGAGAAGCACAGTTATATTTTTATCACAGAAAAGTATTGTAAATAACTTCACACTCATGAGTCAGAGATGTCCTCAATGAAGAGCTTGCAGTTGTGGAAGTATGAAATGTCTGTAATGCCCACAAAGATATCCATTTTGAACAACAGTGAGAGAAAGTAGGCTAATGAAGGATTATAGAAAAAATTACAGCCAATAACACTTATTTTGCACTGACTACATGCCAGGCCCTGTGTTAGTACTCTTCTGACTTGAAAATATCTCATCTTCCTAACAATCCTCTGAGATAAGTGCCATTATTATTTCCAGTTTACAGTTGCGAGCTCTGAGGCACAGATAAATTTAAGTAATCAACAGTTATGGAAAAAAAAATTGTGGGGTAGGGCTTCCCTGGTGGCGCGGTGGTTGGGAGTCCACCTGCCGATGCAGGGGACACGGGTTTGTGACCTGGTCCGGGAAGATCCCACATGCCACGGAGAGGCTGGGCCCGTGAGCCATGGCCGCTGAGCCTGCGCGTCCGGAGCCTGTGCCCCGCAACGGGAGAGGCCACAACAGTGAGAAGCCCACGTACCGCAAAAAAAAAAAAAAAATTGTGGGGTAAGAAGAACAGGTTTTGTTCTGAGATCACAGCATTCTTGTATCTTGAGATGCTCCATTGGCTTTATTAGAAAGCACGTGTGAAGAAATTTTTTAAATGATTGCTATCCATTTGGATATTCTTCCTTTTCAAGTTAATGAGGTTGGCTTGCAAAGTTTGCTGAAGTCCTCTAGGACAGGAATTTTCAAACTTTGTTCCTTGGTCCCCTGAGGGTGCTTGAGATCCTTTTACGGTGTCTGCCGGGTCAAAATTCTTTCCATAACAATACTAAGATTATTATTTGCAATTTTCACTGTGTTACATTTGCACTGATAGGGCAAACACAATGGTGAGTAAAACTGTTGGTCCCTTAGCGCAAATCAAAGCAGTGGCTCCAAAGGGTACTAGTGGTCATTGTGTTCATCATTACCAAATAGTCACAATAAATAAATAAAGTTTTAAAAAGTAGCTTCACTTAAATTGTCTTTGCTGAAGCAGCAGAAATTAGTAAACCTATTGGCTTGGCCCTTGAGTACACGTTTTTAATATTCTATGGGAAGTACATGTAAATCAGGTCTGTTACATATCAAAGTACGGTGGTTATTTCCAGGGACAGTACTTGTGCAATTATTTAGGTTGTGGGCTGACCTAGCTACTTTTCCATGGAATACTATTTTTATATGAAAGAATGCTTGGTAGACAAATCATGGTTATTCAGACTTGGTTACACATTTTCTCAAAAATGAACAAGGAAAATCACCGACATTACTTGTCATCAATGATGAAATGCAAGTTTTAAAGCAAAACCCAGAATTTTGGAAAACATATCCACCACAGTGAACTGAAATCTTCCTAAGACTTTAAGACTTTTCTATCAAACTGTGATCTCATTGATGCATCTGATTTTTAGATATTGTATAATAATGACTGTAAATGACCAATGCATGATTTTATGAAATCATACATGAGTAAAAGCCATTCAAAATACAAGATAGATCAATGGATTTTAGTGCAACAGAATATGAAAAGTTTATTGATAATGTTTCAGATTCTACATTGCAAGTAATCTTTAAAAAATTACTACTAGCTGAGTTTGAGTAGAATAGTAGGAGAATATCCATAATTCTTTGAAAAGGCTATTAGGATACTTTTCCCTTTTAAATCTACATATCTGTATGAGGCTGGATTTTCTTATACTTATGAAGTATCAGCTCAAATAACATTCCAGGAGAGTGAACATAGATGTAAATATGAGAATCCAGTTTTCTTCTGTGAATCCAGATGTTAGAGATTTGCAAAAATGTGAAACAGCGCCACTCTTCTTACTAAATTTTTTGTTTTGAAGCAGTTATTTTAATAAAAATGTTTAATTTCCGATTGATACATTAAATATCAATAAATATAATGCACATAACAAAAGATCTTTAGGGTCTCCTTAAATTGCGAGGGTGTAAAGGAGTCCAGGATCAAACATCTGCAAACCTCTGCTCTTGGGGAAACAAAGCCCCACAAGACAGAGGAGTTTATCTGCCCCCAGAGACTGTTAGAGGGAAGACATCCGTGTGGGATATCAATGAAATGAAGGTAATAACATGGCACAACAGGGCGGATCAGGGCCAGCCAGCAAAATGGATGAGATTGTCTACGTTTTACTTTTAGTAAGGAAGCTTTTCCTAAAGTGATTTTTAAAGCAATAGTACTAGCTTGTTCTCTCCCTAAAGACATTTTGTTTTTATAAAATTACAGCCTGGAAAACACACTATGTGTTTAGTCTGAGTAGGTAGCCTGAGTTGTTTGTTAAATACCAGATCTCAGATTTGTGGCTATTCCTCAAAAATAACTACATGACACCAGCAATTAAATTTATGTATCATTTTGATTATGTATACTTCAGTGAATCAAAGGAGGTAAATAATGGGCTGCAGCCTAGCACTTCCATCAGCATCTCACCGGCAAGCCCTTTAGATTCCCTGCGTGATGAAGCTGGATACAACACATAATCTTCCCATTAAACAGTCTGGAGGGAACCATCATCCATGCCGGCTTCCACCCTGGCGTCCTCCCATTTCTGGAGTTGGGCGTTCCTGCGTTGCAAACATGCCCTTTGAACCGTGTGGGGCAGGCATGTTTAGTCTCAGCTATTTTCACATTTCTCCTTCCTTTTACTTAGGACACTGTTGGTCATTCAGAATGAGAGTTTCTTCTTGTTCTGCTTCTCAGAGCACCACAGTATTGGACCCATGTAATAGTGCACTGCACTGGGCAGACAGCCGACGGCCGCTCTAGGAGAGTCTGCTGATTAGGTGGGGGGGGGGGGTTCTCTCTCTTGCACAGGTGCCCCTGCTCCAGCTGGTTAGACTTTTCTTCATGGGATGAATGTGTCTTTAATTCATTCTTGCTGAATAAACAGGGTGAGTAGCTTCCGTCTTCCCTCCGAAGACAATCTGCAGTGACAGGGAACTGTGCATTAGCTGGGAGAGTGACCTAAATCCTTCTGAGGTCCCTTGCCACGCGGAACACTTGGTGACTCCTAGGTTGACTCTGCCCATTCAGTGCAAAGTAGCTGAGTGATGGTGGAGGGAAGCATCTAAAACAGCTGCGCGTGACCGTAACCCTCCTCAGACTCCTCCCCTGAAAGGCGGAAGTGGGGAAACTCGGCTTTTCTCAGTACAAAAGAGCTAACCAACGCCCCTCATGACATGCCACACAATCAGCTTCCACCCCATTGCTGCTGGTCACCCATGAAAACAAAAAAGTAAATTGCATTTTGAAGCAGACTTTACGGGAACAATCAGGTATTGAATATTTTGCAAAAACTCTGAGTAATTGGCTTGTACTAATGGAGGTAATCTAGTGGGGCTTGGAAACTGCAAATCAAACCAAGAAATAATGTAGGATTAAGAAAGGAGTTAGAGTGCAAACTTGAAAAAAAAGTGGTTTTTAATCTGCCTATAGAGCTTTGTCATCAAATAGCAGTAAAAACCTCATTGATATATTGAAAAAAATATGTTTACTATCACTGGAAACTTCAACTAGGAATGGCTGACTGCCTGGTGCTCTGTGTTGAGAAGGATTCTGAGGCTGAGTCTGGATCAGAGGGAAAGAATACTGTAGCTGAATAACAGCTGTAATCATAATACTAACTGTATTTTAATTCTCCCTTTATTTTGTGCTGGGTATTATTATCCCTGTTTTATTCATGAACTGAGTGCAGATAGGTTAAATATCTTGGGAGAAATACATGGTGGCTCTGAGATTCAAATACTAAATCCCTCTCTAAGACTACTAGGTACTGTGATACTATGGACAAACTACTACTTCTCCATTTTCTCATTTCTGAAAAGCTTTGGCCTGCACTGCCTTCTAAACTCCCTTTCACCTCAGATGGGCTTTAGTCTCTGAACAGTCCATTTAAGTACCTCGCACCCCAGCAGTCTTGCCCTCCTCTCAACCCCTGGAATATTTATCATAATTTGACCATTCAGTGCTGTGCTAGAAACTGCACTGCTGAGTATCCTCTTATGTTTTAGATCCTGATTCTCCAAATGCATGGGAAACACTGTTGAAGAGGGATGGTTTCCTGCATCGCCCCCCTCCCCCCAGTAACTAGCATGGTACCTGGCACATGGTAAATGTTTAATAAATGTTGGTTGGTTGGTTTTGTGATATGACCCAGACCACCACACCGTGTCCTAGTTGAATAGGCTGAACCTAGTATTTGCCACAGACGGAGGGGCAAACAGCTGGTTGTTTCCGATTCAGTCCTACCCAGGGATCTAGATTCGTGATCGAGAATTGAAGGTGCTCTCTACCTCACCTTCAGTGCTCCATGCTCCCTGCCCTTCTGACTGTCATGAATGCCTGTTTATCTTCTTGCCTCCATCAACAGCATCTATTTATCTAGCAGTCTGACTTAAGACAGTCCGTGCATATACTCAATGAAGGCTTTCTTTCAGTATTAATTTTCTGTGGAGGGTAAAATGCTGTCTTGTTTTTCCAGTTCTCCTCCTAAGTGTGATGATTTAGATGTTCCTGCTGTTAACTGGCAGCTTTTCCATTTCCTTCTAGCATCCAGGGCCCCAGACTTCTCCACAGAAGCCACTAATGAGCTTCTTGCTTTTCAGGCCCCCGGTTCATTAATAACACAGAATTTCAGCAACGTCCGACGTTCCAGACCTTATCTTTTCCCTTTCCTTCCACGAGAAAACAAACAAGCAACACAAAGGAAAAGTTTTATTTGCTGCAGTTGCTGACTCAATCCTGTCTGCTTTAAGATCTTAAAACAGAATTTATGCAAAAAGTCCAGATTCTGCTTTGCAGTTAGGCTGAAGGCTTACATATTTGACCTCAACTTTCCAAATGAGTCTGCTTCCCTATTTTTTTTTTTTTAATTTTTGTCTCTCTCTCCCCACGTTCAGTCTTTTTCAGTGGTGCTTCATGCTTCTAAGTGTGCTTTTTCCTTCTTCCTAATTAATATTGACTGGGTTCCCGAGTATATGGGGAACAATTCTAGGGACTGTGTGATGGGATGTAGGAAAACGTTCCTGCCCCATCCCTTCTCCTGGGCTTCTGCTCTCTATTATGCCATTCACACTCCCCGCCCGCTGGGCCCTTACACAACTTTGTCTCATTCAGGCAGCGCCAGAGAACATCAATGCCCTTTTGTCCCACTTCCCTTAGAGCCTTGCAGGGGCCCAGAGCAGAACAGAGCTGTCAGCAGCATGAATGCCATTCCTGTCAAACCTGCTGTTCCTCGTGTCCTCTGATGAACCAGCAGCCTTTGCAGCTGTGTCTTCTCAGCATGTTTCTGCAGGTAAGGCCTGACGTCTCTCCTCAAGTCTGGTCTTGGTGCTTGTTAGTAAGGCTGGGCTGAGCAGAGGGCCAGGCCTGCGCCCCTCGGTGGATAACTCAGCTCGTTGGTCAAGTCACCTTCAGGCTCTCACATATTCCACCTTAGCCATGACTATGGTGCCGTTTTGCTGACTTCCTGATGTCTTTTTTTTTTTTTTTTTTGCTTTTATGTCAGGGCTCACAAATTCCTGTACCTCAAAAATATAGAGACCTAGAGATAGTCATACTGACTGAAGTAAGTCAGACACAAAAAGACAAATATCATATGATACTGCTTATATGTGGAACCTAAAACAATGGTAAAAATGAACTTATCTACAAAACAGAGATAGAGTCACAGAGGTAGAAAACAAACTTATGGTTACCCGGGGGGGAAAGAGGGGGAGGGATAAATTGGGAGACTGGGATCGACATATACACACAACTATATACGAAATAGATACCTAATAAGGATCTACTGTATAACACAGGGAACTCTACTCAATACTCTGGAATGACCTATTTGGAAAAAGATCCTTAAAGAGAGTGGATATATGTATAACTGATTCACTTTGCTGTACAGCAGAAACTAGCACAACATTGTAAATCAACTATACTCCAATAAAAATTTTAAAAAATACAGAGAGATAATTGCTATATATATATATATATATATATATATATATATATCTGCATCTTCCAAACATGCGTAAGTCCTCATATCCATGTTCACAAGCACATGTTGAGCCTGCACAGTGCTCTTGCCCAGACATGAAGGATGTTTTATTTTCTCTTTGAAAAATTCTAAATTTCATCTCTTGTGAAATTGTCTTGAGCTTCAGACTCAAGTCCAACGTGCGTGAGTCATACAGCTTAGAGAGATCTGTTCCCTGAACCTGTGAGGTAACACCAAGCTTTGCCCAGCCTTCCTGGACATCTCCCCATCTCGTCAACTGTAGGAGTTAGAAGTGATAGCTTTTCCTACCATTATATTAATTATGCAGGGTGGAGGCATCATTTACAAGCTTTCTTTTAAAGGACAGAAAACTAGAGATTACAATTCTTTTATGTTTGGGAGGCACTCAGTGCTGCTCCACTTGCAGTTTACAGATTTTTTTTTTTTCCTTCTAAATATTCCATTCCTGAATTTTGGAAACTTGGAAGTTTGAGTTAACTCAGAATTCAGTAATCGGGATTAATCCTTATCTGAGATTTCAGAGAGGGAACTTTTTTTTTCTTATCATTGAAGGGTGTTCAAGAATTGTTCCTTGCCTTTATTTTTCTAAACAGTTATAGGAAGTTCATCCCATTGTGCTGAATACAATAGTCTTCAAGATTTCTCAGCACAAACATACAACATACAATACCTGGTAGGTATTGTCTAATAATACAACATACAGTACCTGGTAGGTATTGTCTAATAATATACTATGGAGAGATGAACACCTTCCCCAAGGCCTCCCCGCTCCTTGAACTTTTGTGAACTCACTTGCTGGGCCCCTGGCGTCTCTAACCCCATCTCTAACTTGACTTCAGTTGCCTTCTCAACTCATTGTTTAGGATCTATTGAGCCCTTACTATGTGTCAGACCTGTCCTAGGGCCAAAAAGATAACTAGAAATGGCTCTGCTCCAGTTCAACTCAGGTTCTGGGGTAATGTGGGGAAGGAGGGTGTGGGGAGAGGTGACACACGTGCACAGTTAGTTACAATATAACGTGCTTAATTCTCTACAGGGAAAGAGAACAATTTAGTGGGACACCCCCATGAAAGTTCTAACTCCACTTTGGGGTATCTGTTGGACAAAAAGCTTCATGAAGGACACATGAGTTGGTTTCGAAGAATGGGTAACAGCTCACCACAACCCGGAGAGGAGAGGGGCATTTCAGGTGGGGAAGGTGACAATTCATTGAAAAGCTTATTGGCCGTGAGGGGGCCAGGCCGGTTTGAAGAAGCTAAGAAAACTGATATGGGATGAACAACAAGGTGCTACTGTACAGCACAGGGAAGTATATTCAATATCCTGGGATAAACCGTAATGGAAAAGACTAAAGAATGTATGTATATGTATAACTGAATCACTTTGCTGTCCAGCAGAAATTAACACAACACTGTAAGTCACCTATACTTCAGTAAAATAAATGTTAAAAGAATAATAAAAATTAAAAAAAAGTTGACATGGTTGGAAGGTAAGCTGTATGACTGCAGAGCCTAAAATATGACTAGCTTCCCACTGTCATGTAAATAATGATAGATTATTCTCCTTTACTGAATGTATAGGCACAGCCTGGCGATTGGTAAGAATGGATACACCTCTTGTCCTTGTCACTCTTTTGCTCAGTACCAACCATTTCAAAATAGTTAAGAAGGTCATTATTCTAGATGCAGAAGTAGAGAACGGACTTGAGGACACAGAGAAGGGGAAGGGTGGTGAGCTGGGACGACGTGAGAGAGTGGCATGGACATATATACACTACCAAATGTAAAATAGGTAGCTAATGGGAAGCATTGCGCAGGGAGATCAGCTCGGTGCTTTGTGACCACCTAGAGGCGTGGGATAGGGAGGGTGGGAGGGAGATGCAAGAGCGGGGGGATAAGGGGATGTATGTACACATATAGCTGATTCACTTTGTTATACAGCAGAAACTAACACAACATTGTAAAGCAATTATACTCCAATAAAGATGTTAAAAAAAAAAAAAAGAATGTCAGTTAACCAAGGTTCCCCTTCTCAAATGTGGACTCTGGCTAATCTCCTCCTTGAGGTTTTTATCCTGATGTAGATAACCCTGGGCCTTTCTCTGACTTGTCTTCAGTGGCGGAGGAATCAGATTATCAGCATTTCCCCTATTTGTATCAGCTCCTTGCCTCACTGTCAGGAATTACTATCTGCTAGTTTCCAGATACAGTTGGTTGTGTGTCCGTTTTGAATACCAATTTAGAGATTCATAATTTATTTTACTTCCGAAAAGAAAAGGTACTTTTTAGCAAAAACTGACCGTTCATACATATTTCCCCGTTTCCTTGAAGACTACACTTTTACAAGTCACCTAACCAGTCATTGAAGGAGTGACCATGAGAGGCCAGGGCCTGGGAGAGAAGCCTCACGTGGCCTTTGAGGCCACCTGGCTGCTCTACCTGCTAAGGCATAGGGTCTTAATAGGAAAGGGGGCACTGACAATCGCTCAGCAAAATCACATCCCTTCCCCTGGCAACATAGAGACTAAAGATTCAGTTTGCCCATTTTGTTTTGTATTTATCCCATGCCCGACATTTCAAAAAGTACATGAGTATTGCTGGGGTATATAATGTGTTAGCGGAATTACAATCAGAGAGAAGGGAGGTGAAAAACAAAGGGAGAGAAGATGGGAAAGAAGGACAATGAAAGAGGGGTGGAGGGCGAGGTGAGGTCAGAGTTCTCTCGGGGTCTAGACACAGGTGCCATGGGATTTCATATTAAATATCTGTGGCTGGGAGAAGACAGACGATCTAGAGGGAAAAAGCCAGGGAGGACTGGAGTAGGAATCCTTTCTGCTGAAAGCAGGGTGCAGCACTTGTGCAAATTTCCCTTGGGATTGTAGCCTTGTCTTTCATGAACTTCTCACTCCTGTTATTTCCAGTTCCGGACCATCTGATCAGAGAATACTGGAATTTCCAGCTCTCTAGGCACTAATTTCAGGGGCTAAAACAGCAACCCCTCTGCAGCTCCTACCACAGCCATCACTGCCCTGCTGGGCTGTGAGGCTATGCCAGCCCAGGCACTCTTGCCCAGGAAATGGAAGGTGGCATTTAAGTGGCACTTAAGATGTTCTTAACCAATCCTAAAGACTCTGAATGAGGCCAATTCTAAATTAAGCTTTCTTGGGTAAATGAATAAGGACTCAAGAAACCTCAGATTGGAAAAAAAAAAAAAAAAAGATACGAGAAGTCGTACCTCCAAATATATTCCTGTTAACCCCCAGTTTTGACAGGTATTAATATGATTCAATGTTTCTATGACTTATTTTTGTGTTCTAGGTATTTTCAGTGTTAAGGTTTTAAAATATACCTCAATCAAATCCCAATATTTAAGATACACAAATGATGATATCACAGAAATGGAAGAGATCTTTTTTTTTAAACTTACAAGGAAACTGAGGTTCAGGAAACACAAGTGCCTGATCAGAGTCTCACAGCTGACAAAGGAGAATGAAAAACCAAACCTCCTGGTCTAGAATAAAATGTGCTTTTCTTTATAAAAATCGTATTGAATCTGTTTTCTGGGATATGTAACAGAAGGATCGAAAAATGAGTTTATTTTTGTATCATAGTATTTTTTAAGTGCTTCATAAAGTAATTTTGGAGTGGCTACTTGCAGTCTTTTATACTGTTCATTTAAAGGTGAATTGCTTGGTATTGCCCAGTGATCTTACCCAGGATCAGTGCTTTGAAAGAAAGCTCGTAGAAGTCTATGGCTTCAATGCTCTGTCTTGACCTCAGAGCAATTACCTTCCCTGAACAAAATGCACACGTAGGGATTCCAGTGCCTGCTGTTCTGGAAACGGTCAACGTTTACCTCAAGATTCATCCCCAGATTTCCACCATGTACTCTGAGCCTCGGCACTGGGTCACTGTGCTGAAGCTCTGCACTGAAGCCAACTGGCATTTAAACCACCAGACTGAAAGCTTGTGCACCATGGGCCATAGCCAGGCTTTCAAATGTGACTCAACTGTGGTTAGAAATCTGTCTGTGTGGGGTATTGGAAAGAATGCTTGTTTGGGTTGGGCACACTAAATTTAAGTCCCAGCTCAGCCTCCCATCAGGTGGTCCAGAATAAATCCTGTAAGCTCCCCGAGCATTTGCCGCTTATCTATATGGTACCTCTGTTTTGCTTACATAGGGAGCTGTTCCAACCAGCAAATGAGGCAACATAAGAGTATCTGTAAACTGATGGGTTAAAAATATGTAGATTACTCTTCATGTTGATAATTCCTAATACATAGATGGTATCAAAACAGTTAAGCCTTTGTTGGACTGTATGTGGTCATGTGTCTCCTAATAGGTCTTGTATGCTAAAATACACAGCTAAGAATTAAAGCCAAAGTCTATTGACACACATGATGCTGCAGAGGAAGATATTCTGCTTTGTTTTCTGCCTTTCAGATTAAATATATACTCAGTATTGTGCATTGACATAACAAACCGGGGGAAATGTGCCAATTACCTGTGGGTTCTTGGGATGTATTCACATTCTGTACATTATTATTTCAAAAAGTCTTTTCCTGGGGTTTGCCTGATGGCGCAATGTTTAAGAATCTGCCTGCCAATGCAGGGGATACAGATTCGAACCCTGGTCCGGGAAGATCCCACATGCCGCAGAGCAACTAAGCCTGTGCGCCACAACTGCTGAATCTGCGCTCTAGAGCCCACGTGCCAAAGAGCCCACGCTCCACAACAAGAGAAGCCACTGCAATGAGAAGCCCACGCACTGCAACAAAGAGTAGCCCCCACTTGCCGCAACTAGAGAAAGCCCGCACGCAGCAACGAAGAACCAATGCAGCCAATAAATAAATAAATAAATAATTTTTTTTTAAAACAGTATTTTCTTCTTGGACCCATTCTCTGTACTAGATCTTCATTTGTAAGCAAGTTCCATAACATTACCTTTCAAAAGTAAAGCTAAAGAAATATTTCCTTCTTCTGGAGTTTTTTTTTTTTTTTTCCAGTAAATTTGTTCCATTACCTGGTTACGTTCTGTCAAGTGTTATCAATAAATTCAGTCATTCATTCAGCTAATACTTATTATAACCTACTGTGTACCACCACTGCTCTGAGTCTCTTCTCTCCCCTAAATCAGCATTTGACCTTTATTCCAGGTAAAAACTATTAGAGAATCCATTTTTGAATGATGGATGCCAAACATGGACAGTTCCAATGTAACTATTTATCTATGAGGATTCATTACTTTCCACTCTGACTGTTGTACTACTGCTTAGCCCCAGAGCATGGCTTAAAGTCTTAATCCTCCTAGGTCACTTGGCATTTCTGGATAAAGTTTCATAACTTTTGTTAACTTTGTCCATTGTGAATTCAGGTTACCTAACATTAGTTGGACCCTAACTGAGCACAACAAAATCCATGTTCATCTTTGTTGACACCATAATGGCCTCTCCACCATCACTATTTGAAATTTCAGTCTTACCGACACGCACTTCTTTTATTCTTAATCCGACCGTATATTTTCCCTCAGTCAGGGGCCTTAACTTCCACGACTTCTCATCCCCTGTCCAGTCTTGCTGTTCTGCAAACATTTGGCCACACTGCATCTGAAGGAATATTTCTGAACGCCACATCCATTTGTGGCAATCTTCTCTCCTAATGGTTCCTCCTCATTATATGAACAATTTACTCTTTAGCAGTTCCCCAAGTACCTCATATTGTTTCACTATTGTGAGCCCCTGAACATTCTTGTCCCTCTGCTGAGAATGTCCCCTCTGCCTCATCACTTGAAACCTACTTGGCTTTCAAAATTTTGATTAAACTTTACTACCATCAATGCAGAAGCCCCATGGACTTCTCCCTTACTCCTGAGCCTGATGTGGCTGTCCCTTCTCTATATTCCTATCCAGTCCCATATGTTTCTCTATCATAGCATGTACCTACCAGTCCATACATGTTGATTTATTAGTCTGTATTCCCCCAAAACTGTAATTTCCTCGAGCACAAGAACCATATCTATTTACCTTTAGTCCCTGTGTGTATTACAGCCCGGTGCAGGGTATGAGCTCAGTAAATTTGTTAAAAAGATGGTTAATTAGGAAATAGGAAGTATTCCTTCAGAAAATACCCATTGCTCCATTTTGGAACTTCATAGTGTGAAGACTATATTTCCAAAGAACAATGGAAAGAATTATAGGACTGTGAGGAAAGGAAAGCAAAGACATTGGGATTATTTATTATTACTGGGGATATAGAGAGATGATCCTATAGCATCGATGATTATTATTAAATGCTTTTATCACACTGGTATCAAATCTAAACTGTAAACTACATGAGAGTGATACACATCTGTTTTGTCCACGTTGATCTCTCCAGCACTTAGCACATGTTAGGCATTAAATAAATATTTGCTGAACTTTGTGAAATGAGCAAAGTAGCAGGCATTCAAGTTAGATGGACCATGTCCTGCTAACACTGACAGAAATTAAAATGTGTTTCTAGAAAAATGCTTTGTATTGATATTGGGGAAAGTCTTTCTGTATTATCTTTTAACCCTTTGTGTGTTGCCATCTTTCCTCTCGACCTCTGGGCTGTTGTTGTTATTAAACTATATTTGTGGTGGTTTTGCTTTATAAAGG
Organism: Stenella coeruleoalba; assembly: GCF_951394435.1. Taxonomy (NCBI): domain Eukaryota; kingdom Metazoa; phylum Chordata; class Mammalia; order Artiodactyla; family Delphinidae; genus Stenella; species Stenella coeruleoalba. Next base: position 17,851,175 of record NC_137158.1, on the reverse strand, counting down.
CTTTTTAATGTTTATTTTTACATAGTCAAACCTTTCATTCTTTTGAGTTACCGTTTCTATGTTTTCACATTATGCTTATGAAGGCTTTCCTCACCCCAGAATTGGGAAAAGATTCCTCTATACTGTATTTTATGGCTTTATTTATCTATGTTAAGATCTTTAATCCATATGGAACTGATATTTGCATACAATGTATCTTGATTTAATGATTAGTGTACATACTCTGTTGTCTATTACAATCTTTTTACCTTTATACTTTTCAATTTTGCCCTGGTTTAATTCTAAAGGACAGGGGATAGCTATTCAAATTATCTTATTCATAAAATCATCCCAGGGTAGTGAGTCTTTCAACTGGCCTCCTGCATTCAGCATCTCTCCATTGGCCTCCTGTGATAGATTTCCTGTTGGTCTTCTCACAACCTTCTCTGCCCCACTTCCTTCTCTACCCAGCAGTCACTGGGATATTTTTTAAACACTAGAATGAAATCTCTATACCACAAGATATTTATATCTATTTTGTTTACTGCTGTATCTCCAATGCCTAGAACAGAGACTGACACAGAGTAGGCGCTTAATGAATACATACTGATGCAAACATAAATATCAATAGAATCATGCTGCTTCCCTGCTTAAAACTCAAGCGCTTCCCATTTCTATCATAAAATTCAAACTCCTCTCAGTACAGACACATTGAGTTCTTCTCTTCCTCAGGACCCCATGCTGTTCCTACTTCAAGAACCTTCTTTTCTACTAGACAGCTGCTTGAATGTGACTGCCTCAGGGGACGCTTTCCTGACTCCACTATTGAGAGTACAGATACCTTAAGTTTCTTTACTTGTTTCTAACTCACATAGCTTTGTGGCTCATAATCTTTTATAACTCTATTTGCTTTATTTAAAAAAAATTTTTATTTTATTTATTTATTTTTTTGCGGTACGCGGGCCTCTCACTGTTGTGGCCTCTCCCGTTGCGGAGCACAGGCTCCGGACGCACAGGCCCAGCGGCCATGGCTCACGGGCCTAGCCGCTCCGCGGCATGTGGGATCTTCCCGGACCAGGGAACGAACCTGTGTCCCCTGCATCGGCAGGCGGACTCTCAACCACTGCGCCACCAGGGAAGCCCTATTTGCTTTATTTTTATTTTCTTTCTCCTGGACCAGAATGTAAGCTCTATGAGAGTCTGCATGTTGTCTAGGTTTTTTTCTGATGTGACTCGAGTACCCAACATAATGCCTGGGGCTCGGTAGGCACCCAATAAATATCTGGTAAAAAAATTTTTTAAAGACATTTTTATGGCAACCATTATAATGCCAGTGTTGAGGTTCCAGCTAATTAGCTTAACAATTGAAAGGAAGTAACTCATTGGTTAACAAGGTATCATGATAAACAATAAGAACCTACTGTATAGTACAGGGAACTATATTCAATATCTTGTAATAACCCATAATGTAAAAGAATCTGAAAAAGGATAGATATATATGTATAACTGAATCACTTTGCTATACACCTGAAACCAACACAACATTGTAGATCAAGTATACTTCAGTTTAACAAAAAATAATAAAAGAAAATAAAATAAATCCTCTCCACCTGAAAAAACTCTCTATAAAAATTTCTTCATCCATAAAAAAAAAACTATCATGAGATCGTGACATTATTAATGTCTTCAATATTCAAAGTACTTAAGTATCAATAGACGAATTTATACAAAGAGGCATAATTGGAAAAACAATAAAGAACATTTGTGCACTAACGCATAATTATATCAAAGTTATAGAAAGTGAGTAGTAAAGACATATCACAAACAGGGTATTAGAGGCATCACATAATTAAAGATGGAATGTTAGAGGAGATGTGTGATGTCTTTGGAAGGACAGAAGAAAGGAAAGGACAGAAAAAACCCACACTATCATAGAAACTGAAAAAAATAAAGAAAATGAATATCATTGGTAATGAGGTTATAAAAAGTTGATGTCACCACCCTCAAAATCCGTAAGTATCACTTAAGTATACGTTGGTACTAAGAATAGCGTTAGGGATGTTGGGATACTAAAAGGTGCAGCTGAAGGTGTAAAGTGAAAACCTCTTGACAACTGAGAAAAAAGAAACAATTATGAAAAAACAAAACTGTTTAAACACTAAATTGAACATGATTTTAAAAGATAAAAAATAATATAAAAGAGGAGGGACTTCCCTGGTGGTCCAGTGGTTAAGAATCTGCTTTCCAATGCAGGGGATGTGTGTTCGATCCCTGGTTGGGGAGCTAAGATCCCACATGCTGCGGGGCAACTAAGCCCATGCACCACAACTACTGAGCCCGAGCACCACAACTAGAGAGCCTTGGCGCTGCAACTAGAGAGAAGCCCACGTGCCGCAAAGAAGAGCCTGCGTCCTGCAACAAAATATCCTGCATGCCACAACTAAGACCCAATGCAGACAAATAAATAAATAAATATTAAAAAAAAATAGAGGAGAGTTGGAGAAATAAAAAAAGCAAAATAAGAGGATAGAAGAATATGAAAAATAATAGAAAAAAAATATGCAAAAGCAGGGAAGAAATCTGGTAAAAAATCATGCAAAATTATAACTATCTTGGAAATTGAAAATAATAATGCGTTATAAAGAACACAATAGCCAAATCATATAAAGTCATGATGATTGACTGGTGGCAATGTTTCCTTTTCTGCTGGTATGTGTCAGCCTTCAATATCTTTAAAAGGCTGTTTTCTTGACCCAAATTGAAAATCATCATACCAGCCTAGAAAAATAAAAAGTCTTCTTTTTCTAGAAAGGCCTTTATTTAAGATATTTTCTCTCTCCATCTGCTATCAGAAGGTAAAAGTACAAATCAGTATTTCAGTCAATCAACTAACACATTTTCATTGAGCATTTACTATGCTCAGTGTTTGGGATTGTAGGAATAAGTTTGGGGCTCTGTCAGTTAAAATCTAATTGAGGAATTCAGAAATAATCACATGAATTAATTCATGAAAAAAGTCATATTATATCTACATTCAACTCATTTGACTATGCAGAATTTATTATATAAGATACAAAGATGAATAGGGCACCATTACCACCATTCACAAAACAAAGATGGCTCCCAGATTTGGAATTTAGGGTTTAAATTCCAGATTTACTTCTCCTTAGCTTAGAAGCTATAGATAAGCTATATATAAACTAAGATAGGAGGTAACGTCTACTCTACAGATTGTGGGAAAGACATTTAAGGCTCTCTAACTATTCATGTACTTCTTCACATTTTCAAGCTCCTTTGCAGTTATGCCGAGACACATGACTAATTCTGGCCAGTGGGCCAGAATAAAAGTGATGTGTGTCACTTCCAGTCCAGAGAATTTGTGCCATCATTAGTAGTCCTGTCAGAGTGACCTAGAAGCTGAGAATGACCACCCTGGAAATTTACCTGACCTAAGATGGATCAGAATAAATTTTGTGTTGTTAATTGTGCTGAGTTGTCCAGGTCTATTTGTCACAGCTGCAGAGCCTGTGCTGACTAATAAACAGGATTATGAGCTTCATATGAGATGATGCATGTAAACTTCTTAGTGTAGGGCTCAGCAATAAATGAAAGTGATTATTATTTATAGGCCTTTCTAAATAAAATTAGTCCTTAAAGGCTTTTTCCTGTTTTTTTTGTTTTTTGTTTTTGTAACAGAAATAAATCCATTTTAGAAAGGAAACTTTGTAATGTGTTGGCAGAATGTTTCCAAAGCTACTTCATGCCTTTAGTTCCTCAAACTCTTTTCCCTAATTGAGTACACAGATCTGTTGTGAAAGGAGCGGCTACTTACTGAACTTGTACTTTTTGTAAACACAGTATATGTTTTTGGTCAGAGGACTCTAAGGTTTTTATTTATGGATAATTCATTGCCCCAAACCAATAGTGAAAGCTAGTGATCTTTCAAACATGGAAACACCCTATAATTTTCTTCTGGCATTGCAACAACTTTGATGTTCATCTTTCTCTTTTCTGGCTGAACCTATATACACTTAAGTGCAGGATCACATTAAGAAAATGCTCAGACCACATGTAAACAACCCATGGCCAGACAATTCCTGAACCCTATGCCATGTCCAATTTTCAAAGGATGTAAGCTTCTGTGTTGTTTTCTCTACCATATATTTTTTCATAAAAGTCCTACTTACTACTTCCTCATGAACCAATGTACTTGGGCATAAAGTCTAGACATGCTGTGATTTTAAAGAAGTCTATTCCTTCCTGACTACCCCACCCTTTTTTCTTTTGGAGGGAGGTTTGGACATCTCTTGTGCCCTGGGACATAGCTCTGTGGGTATATCTAGGCAGCACATCCCAATTAAAAAGATTTGGGGAAAAGGTTTGAAAGGATATATTAAGGAATTAAATTTGCATAAGGAATAAATTTGAACCATCTGCAGATGCAAATCAGATGTGACCATAAGAAGGAATGAAGAGAAGGTCAAAGGGGATTGAGATCAGTTCATTCAATTGGTCCATTTTATTTTTTCAGTAAATAAAGTTACCACAAAAAAGAAACTTTTTGTGAATGTATTTGATCAATCAGATGACTCCAAAACATTCAGACACCAGTTGGTGGAAAAACAAACCCGGAATTTCTGTGCATTCAGTCAGTGGGTTTTATAAACTAAATCAGGAACCTGTTTCCCTCAGCTTTTCCTTCATCTCTTTTCCCTCCGTAGTTAAAAGATGACTCACCAGGGCTGATTATACAGCTGACAAAAACAACCATGAGAAGCAGGATGAGTGGTGAGAGATGGGGGTGAATAGCACTCATTTAAATACGGCAGAAATATCCCCATTTATAGCTCCTGTGCAGGAGAGTTCTCCCAAGTACGTTTCAGAGCTCACAGGTAGGAAGCCCAGGTCTTAGAGGCCACGTGGGACATTCTGTCAGAATGGGCAGGGCCACAGAGTCTAGAGTGGACAGACTCTGGTCCTTGCACATGGTGACCAGAAACTTGAATGAAGAAGACAGCTGCTGTGCTTACGGAAGGAGGTAAGCCTGAGGCTGCAGTGAATGTTGGCATCAAGAAAAAGGCTGGACAAATGGTTGAAGCAAACAAGATGAATATCAACAGGGATAAATATAAAAGATGCAGCTGGGGGTAGTGGGGGCATGGAGAAGGAGAGGGAGGGAAATAGAACCGAATAAAATAAAGTTCTGATTGTATTTAAGATTATTATTCAAAAATATTCATACTCGCCACCTCTACATGAACTTTAAAAAAATGGGTTTGGAGCAACTCAAAATAAAAGAATAAAAATGCTTTATAAATTCTTTAAAATGAAATTAAACTTCAGTCATAGTCAAAAAACGCAAACTAAAGTAAGAAAAAGATACTATTTGTCACTTGTCATGTGCGCAAAGATAAACAGAGTTTGGTCAGATGAACAAAGATAAACGGTTTGATAGAGGGTGGTCGGTTCTGGTGCGGGGCAAACGAGCACACTTAAATCCTTATTACTACTGAGGCGAGCACTTGATAGAGCAATTTGGAAATTGTTACCAAAATTTAACATAAATATGTTCTTTAACCCAGCAGTTTCTAGCTGTACTTTCACATGTGTTCAGAGACACATACCCACAAACTCAAGCTTTCCAGCCTTTTGTGTAATTGTACAAACAGTGGACACAAGTAATATCTTTCAATAAGAAGATAAATAGATTATCTGCTGGAAAACCTATAGTGGATTAAAAATACTATATGCTGATATAGAGTGATGGAATAGGAATGATCTCCTAAATATTTTGTTAAATGAAAAAAGCAACTTGTAATGCTATAAATATAGTATTCTCTAATACTTAAGGAAAGCGAAAGGAACCTCAGGATTCAGGGGCAAATAAGAGTGTATTGTTGGGAAAAGAATGGGTATTTCTAAGCAGCTAGGATGGAGTAATTAACATGGGTGTGAAAGAGCATGGTTGTTTAGGAAATAGCGAATAGTTCACCTAGGATATATGCCAAAGCACCTACTTGTTAATTTTATATTATCGTTTCCTCCTCTTGAATACTGTTACATATGTCAGTGCAACAGTATGCTATCCAAAAAAACAATTCCTGGTTATCTAGAGTAACACTAACTTTGTTAGGAATGATTCAAACAAACAACTGGCAGGGCCTGATCACACAGAGAGCACCCTGGCTTTCAGTCATATAAGCCACCTACTCCTCCCAGAGTAGAGATATGAGCCTTTTGGTTAGAGTGTGAAATCAATTTTAACCACCTCTCACAGCAACCAGGGAATCAATGTCAACCTTATAAGTAAACAGGTACCTACATTGTTCAAGTACCTACATCAGCAACTGGCAATGGGGGCAAATGTTTACTCACCGTATGGTAAAAATGGAAATTTGAGTTTCCTTCTGTAGGGTTTAATTCTGGGGGCCTTATTTGCCAGTGTGTGCCTATTAACTTGTAGCTTTACACAGTTTTACTGTATTTATTCTAATTTGTAGATCCAAATTCTACAGATCTGCTTGGATAAGGTCTATTTTAGAACTGTGACCTCAACTTCGTAAGTCTTGTGGTGAAGCCAGGTATGGACCACAGTTAGTGCTGAACACCACACTATACACTAGTGTTTAAAGTTAGCAAAAGTTTTCCTTCATGTTCTCCCCAGTCTTTTTATAAAGGATCCTATCTTAATGCTTTTTTAATCCTGGTGGTCAGAGTCATCTTCTCAGAGGTCTTTTGTTGAATCTAATGCCCTGGAAGTCACCACAGAAAGCAGACACGCTTTGGTGAAAGGTGTTCCTAAAAGGAACAAAAGATGTCCCAGTAGAAAGGACTTTTCCGGTGACTATTTCTCCAATTCATTCTTAACATGCATGTAGACATAAATAAAAGGAGTATGGTGATAAATCTCGTTTCCATTTTTTTTTTTTGCATAGGACTCTTGACTCTTGTTTTTTTCCTTCACGAAGCATCTCAAACCTTCCCCACTTATATCTGGCTGCTTAATGGTGCACGTGATTTTTATTCTGGAAAACTCTAGCTTGGACCAGGACTCTAAGGGTTTCTGGTAGCATTACTTGTGATTATTTTAATAAACTTTTTTTTTTTTTTTTTTGCAATTGGCTTTGTGGCCTTGGTACGCTCTCTCTCCCTCAGTATAATTAGATGTGAAATAAAAATGTCAGCTTAGACTTTCCTCTAAGGTACCACTGGGCTTCAAAACGCTATAATCCTGTGATTCTTGTTTCCGTAAGTCAGCTGATGATGTTTTTGGTGACTTGGAAGCTGGTCTCTGCAGTCAGACTCCCCTGCCTGTTTGGCATCAGCTCCCTGTTCACCCTGTACTCCGTGGACCTCCTTCTCACACAGGAATCTCTTTGATCTCAAAGACAGCACTGTAAGATGCAGAGCAAAACAAATACCAGGCGATTTCCCTCCGTGGTGCTCATGACCATACGAGTGGTCCAAGAGCATAAGAAAGCTTAAAAACAACTGATAGTACTATCCTTGAAGCAACATTTGCAAGTGCCAAATTAATTTCTATCAACACAAACAAATATGTTATTTCAAAGAGGAAACTTCGCACACATAAAAGGAGTAGAATGAATGACACTTCAAAACGGCTTTGATTATCCATTTTCATAAACACAACAACACCCTGGGTGTGGGGGGGGGGGGAAACTCCTGCTTTTACCATCAACTAAATTCTCTAGAGCAGGGGTCCCCAATCCCCTGGGCCGTGGACTGGTACCAGTCCACAGCCTGTTAGGAACCGGGCCGCACAGCTGGTGGTGAGAGGCAGGTGAGCGAGTGAAGCTTCATCTGTCGCTCCCCAGCGCTCCCATCACCGCCTGAACCATGCCCACCCTGTCTGTGGAAAAATTATCTTCCACGAAACCGGTCCCTGGTGCCAAAAAAGTTGGGGACCTCTGCTCTACAGCTTGCAGAGGATGATTTTCATAGCAGTCCTTCCTTTATTAAGCAGCCATATTAAATGATTCCCCACATACGTGTAATTGACCAATGAACAGACCCACTTGAAAATACGCCTGTTTCTTAAAATTAAAGAGTAGATCTTGCATGGATATACATAAATTAATTTGATAATGAATATGAAGAAGCAAGAAAGCTTTAATAATAAATGACCCTGCCACCTTACAAGTAAAAAGTAAGGACACCTAATACTGAAGCCTAGCAAAGCATTGGATATGCATTCAATTTAAAAGCTGGGGACGTTACACACTCTGCACTCCAAAAACACAATCTCACTTAACATGATGTTGTAAATCAGCTATACTTAAATAAATGAACGAATAAATAAATAAACCACAATCTCACCTAGGCTTGACATGGCCTCGGAATCTTCTAACGGAGCACACCGATCAATTGGAGTCGGCCCAAGAGATTTTTACCAGCCAGGTTCCTTCTGCCCGACGCACAGCAAGCCAAAATGCTGAGATGCTGAGGTTTGCAGGGCTACTGGCCCTCTGCACGTTGCTCTGAGGGTGGAGTTTGTGGCCCTTTGATGTCAAAAGGTCACCGAACACTCGGTGCATGCCCAGTTCGGGGGTCAGTGGTCCTATCCAATCTTAACCAGCTCAGCTCAAACTGGACACAGCTGACTCCAAGTTCCTAGAAAACAACTCGGGCAACCATCTTCTTGTTTAGGCTACACGCCTCTTGGAGGACATGCAAGTCTTTTTTGTTTTGTTTTGTTTTGGCTGCGTTGGGTCTGCGTTGCTGCACGCGGGCTTTCTCTAGTTGTGGCAAGCAGGGGCTACTCTTTGTTGCAGTGCGTGGGTTTTTCACTGTGGTGGCTTCTCTTGTTGTGGAGCACGGGCTTCAGTAATTGTGGCACGCAGACTCAGTAGTTGTGGCTCATGGGCTCTAGAGTGCAGGCTCAGTAGTTGTGGCATATGGGCTTAGTTGCTCCGCGGCATGTGGGATCTTCCCAGACCAGGACTCGAACCTGTGTCCCCTGCATTGGCAGGAGGATTCTTAACCACTGCTCCACCAGGGAAGTCCCCATGCAATTTTAAGAACCACCTTCATTAGTCAAGGCAGGTGAAATGGATTTAACCCACGGTTTCAAGATGAAACATGTTTGCCATTTGTTAGAACTGTCCATGACACTCACAATACGTCCATAGACCAGCAGCATCAATATCATCTGGGCATTTGTTAGAAGTACAAATTCTCAGGGCTACCCCGAGACCTGCTGGATCAGAATTTCTAGGGGTGGGACCTAGGGATCCGGGTTTACCAAGACTTCCAGGTGATTCTGATACATACCAAAGTGTGAGCAGGCTACTTGAATGCTCTGCACGTCAACACACTGGGTTTGCTCAGAGGGCAAAATGGTGAAATGAACAGAAATTAATGTTTATGGAGGACCTACTGTGTCCCAGGCACTGTTCAAAGTGCTTCTCTTATGCTTATGATCCTTTGATTTAGATAGTTCTTGATAAATAGATGCTAGATAATAGATAAATAGCTAGACAGACAGGGAAGGAAAGAGAAAGAGGAAGAAAGGAAGGAAGAGAGAGAGGGAGGGAGAAAAAGAGAGAGAGGGAGGGAAGGAAAGAAGGGAAAAGAAGAAAGGAAGGAAGGAAACAAGGAAGAAGGAAAGGAAAGAGGAGGAAAATGTAGGGGAGGGGAGGGGAGGGAAGGAAAGGAAAGAAAACTAGATTTCAGGGTTGTTATGTAGCTTTCATGCAACTGGTGAGACATTGACTCAGAACTCAATCCCCAGTGTAATTTCAAAGTCCAGCTTTTTTTCTTCTTTGTTCATTCTGACACACTAAGCGGTACAAGTAAGCAACCCACATGTCTATGCCAACAAAATTTAATTAATTGTTTGGGCCAGAAAAAAAAAAGTCACTGGAGAAATTAGATAGTTCACTGCTCTCTTCACAGAATATCATTAGTCACAGAATCATAATGAACCAAAAAGTCATCCAATTTCTAAAATCTTGGAATAACTTTATCTGCCATGAAATCCAGAGAGGCTGTGGATAGAAAAGCATTTGTCAATGCAGAACTTGGCCATTAGAGCCAGAAGAGAAAGTTTTGGTCAGAACATTGGGACTGAGAATAAAAATTCCCAGTCACTTTAAAAATTTTTAGTAGATTATGGGCTATGTTTTCTAAAATGAGTTTCCAAATAGAGTTTCAGGAAGAGGTCTGAACAAAATATTCTTGTAACTGTTGCTTTTCCCTGCACGTTTTCTTTTTGAATACTTCTTTTTTTGGCCAGAAAGAATTTTTCTTGTGCCTGACAAAATAAGGAAAATGCAAACTAGACCAAAAATAATGTACTCTCAAAAATTACTGTATGAATGTATTTATTTTGGCTGATAAAAACATTTCCATTAAATCCAAAGTCTTCATTTCAGCTGCTTTCATTGGAACCTGTGTGTGATCAGGTAGGAAGGAGACTAGTGCATTTGCACATTGAGGCAAAACACGAAGATCCCATGGAGCCGACAGCCCTGTCGTTGGTGGTCACGGCCCGAAAGTGCTCGTGTGGCCTGAGGGGCCAGTGTCCAGCCAAATGGCGTATCTTTCCTGCGTAGGATGAAGGCCTCTGGTTTTCCCTTGCTGGGATCATTTGAGATCCCTCAATGATTATAGCATCCGGAGGGCAAACTTGAACAAGTCAGGCATCACATCAAAAAGGACAAAGTGTCTCTTTCCCACTTGACTGTCATGATATTCATGTGACCTTACTCCTAGGGGTCTCTTTATCTGAACCATGTGGCTGGGAAAAAGAATCATGAATTCTCTTTGGTACTAGTTCATCGGAAGCTATTGATGAATTTTTCTGTGTGGTTTATTTTACCGCATCCAATATTCTGAGAAGTTTTCTCTTCTTTTTTTTCCCTCCTGGTTGTGGTTGTTTTGCAGGTTCTTGTGTTTCTATAGGTTGTTTTAGAGCTCCCATTCTCTGCTGAACGTTGATCAAAGCATGAAGTGCAGACAAAATACATTATGCTCTTAGAGCCAGGTTTCCAAATTCTCAAATGTCAATGCTCATTGTTTCCATGAGGTTTTCTGTAGTGAGTGACAGAATTTCTCATTTTATAATATAGTCTTTTGTCAGTCACTGCACGGGTTGCTCTCCTGTAGCGCTCAACAAGTACTTTCCGGCACTTTGTGTGTGTGGCTGCATGGGCGCAATGTGCAGCCGCCAGGTGAAAACAGGAGCAGAGAGTTCAACTCACACGTGTTTCGAATTCTCCATTCAACTGAAGCTTGCAGATAAGGTACTTGGTATCTCATTGTCCAGAAGACACACCCATCATTCTCTTGATACAGATGTGTGCTTAGTATTTGTGAATAATCACTAACATCGTAGGTGGCAACTCCAGCAACTCAGATGGAGGGGCAATTTCCTAGACAAATAGCGCGCCAAGGCGGCTGTCTCCCCACTGCGAGAGGGCTGGGATTTGTGCCATCCCCAAATGTAGCCCCACCTCTGTCCTCAAGACAACGACTCATCGTATGGGTCTGCGTTATTAAGCAAGACATTTGATGCAATAAATTCAATAAATATTTACTGAGCCCTATATTCAGCATTCTTGATAAACGTAATGCAGTGGGAATACCTGACCTCAGGGAGCTTCTAGTCCTGGAAATTGTAGCAGAGGCAAGGCACAGTTACAACCTAATCATAGTTTCCAGGAGGACAAACTTTCTTTAGGAGTCAAGATGACAGATGATGAGCATAACAGCACCTAGGAATGAGCATTGCATGTTGTGATCTCACTCTGAGCCAGATAGGACACTAAACTCTTTATCTCTTTCTGTGTGTTGTTTACTTCAATCCTAAAAAGCAGCCCCCAAACCAAAACCAAACCAAAACAAACAAAACTCTACATATATTACTATTTTTATATTACAGTTGAGGAAAATGAAGCTCAGAGACATTGATCACATGAACACCCTGACCACTCACCGAAGCTGAAGCTTGGCTACGGTGTCTGCACCCTCTCCTTTTTTATTCTGGACATTTCCAGTCCCCAAACTGGCAATTATAATGTTGGTATTTTGATGAAGAGAGTTATTTGGGGAAAGATATTGGCTAGCTTGATCTTTTATAAAGGATATGAGTTATACATATGAATTTAATGCAAAATGGAAAGAGGGGAATCAGTGAACTGACATAGTCGTATCATAATAGCAACCACTTAAAAGGGCACATTTTATTAAGCCAATATCTAGATACTTACCATTTAAATATTCTATGTAAATTAACCTTTCTAATCCGATAGCAGCCCTATTATCCCCATTTTACAGTTGAGGAAACCTTAGAAATTAAAAAAAAGAAAAAACTTTCTGAAAGGAGGCAACAACCAAGTAAAATTGGAAGCATGTGTAATAATTAGCCAGATAAAACGATTAGAATAAGATGTGTGTATCAGGAGAGCTTAGAAAATGCTGCAGTAATAAATATCTCAAAATTCTTAAGGGCTTAAAGCAAACAACACAGGTTTATTTCTCCTTTACACTTCATGTCCATCTCAGGATACTGCCCTGATTCAGGGACTGAAGCTGACATATATACTCCACTCCCTGGAATGTAGCTAGTTGCCATGGCAGAAGGAAGGGAGATGGAAAATCGCACATCTGGTCCTAAAAGCTTCTGCTTAGATGTGACACACGTTGCTTTTACTCACCTTTCATTGGTCAAAGCAAGTCACATGATCATGGTTAACTTCAAGGAGGTAGGGAATGCTATCCTACTATGGAACAGGAGGAGAATATTTAGAAATGGTGGTGAATAGTACTAATAACTGCCATGGGAAGAGACCAGAAGAATACTAATAAAGTTCTACGTGAATGGGAAACTATAAACATTTTGGTCAACATTTTGGTAATGGAAGCAGGGTTATGAAGGTCTTTGTAGCCACTTTTATAAGCTTGGACTTTATTCTGTCCTAGGAGAGCTTTGGGGGCTGTAAGAAGAAGAATGATTGTCAGCTTTTGTTTCACATAGGTCATTATGGCTTTGGTGCAGTGGATAAATTTGAAGAAGTCAAGACTAGAAACAAGAAACTCAAGTAGAACAGAATTAAAATTATCAGAAACTAAACTATGTTGGAGATAGTAGATGCAGAGAAGACAAGATTAATAAAAGCTTAGGAGTCATAACTGAAGGAACTTGTTGATTAATTGAATATGGAAGACTAGAAAACTCTCAGGTTTAAGATTTGGTGAATGTTGATTTATTAAATGACAGGAATATGAAAGGAACAGGATTGAGGGTAAAATGTTCTTTGCGTATTAGCCTGTGGATCTCACAAGATTGGAAATGTCTAACAGGTATTTGTAAATAGGAGTCTGAAACCTGGAGAAAAGGTCATGGATAGAGATTTAGTTTTGGAAATCACTAGGATACAGAAATAGTTAAAATCCTGAGAGTAGATGACAGTCCAAAGAGAAGCTCTGTCATGAAAAAAACAGTGAACCAAAGTTGGAACTCAGAAACTCCAACATTTAGAGAAGAGACAAAGGAGGAGGAGTTCATGAAAGCGATAACGAAGGAATGGACAGGGGTCAAAATAGGGAGAAAGAGAGAATTCAACAAAGTCAGATGCATCAGTCGATCCTGAGAGATAAATTCTTAAAGTGCCCTTTGGAGTTGGGGATAATTGAGGCTATTGATACACTTTAAAAAAATATATTGAAGTATAATTTATATACAAAAAATTTCACATAGTTAATGCACACAATTTGTTGGGTTTGGCATATGCATACACCTGCAAAGACATCACTACTATTATGATAATAGACATATCTGTCACCTCCAAAAGTTTCTCTGTGTCCCTTTTAGTTTTTTTGTGGTAAAAACACTTAGCATGAGATCTACTCTATTAACAAAATTTTAAGTGCACATTGTAGTACCACACTACAGGTGCTATGTTGTACAGCAGTTGGTATACTTTTCAGTTATGCAAGTTGCATAAGATCTATTGATACACTTTAATAGAACATATCCGTTGATTGATTTCGAAAGAGTAAATTTCAGTGGATTGAGGAGTGATTGGGTAGTGCCAGAAGGAAGACAGTGAACACAGACCACTCTGTCAAAAAATTTGACTGAAAAGAAAAGGAGTAATAAAGTAATACATAGATCAAGTCACAAAGTCAGGAGATTTCCTAAAGTTGAAGACTCTTGGGCAAATTTATGTTTATAAGCTACGGAGAAAGAGATGGCGATGTTGGGAGTATAGGAGATAGAGATGCAGAACAAACAAATGATATCCTTATTTCCTAAATACTCAACAATTCTAGTTTTGATAAATAAACACTTTACTATGGAATTTGAAAGGGAGACTTTACTCTTTCAAGAAAAAAATCAATATATACAAAGTCATAAAATCCTTATGAAAGACAGAATGGTTCAGTGAAATGAGTTGGAGCTTCAGAGGCTGAAGGTTTTTCATCATGTCCAGATGATTGATTTACTGTATAATTTGGGCAAGTTATTTTAATTTCCATTGGCTAAGAAGCATGCAAATTTTAGTTAACTCAGGTTGAACTTATCTCTCTGTCTTGTTTTTCACATATGTAATATAAATGTAAGCCAACCCCTGAATAACTAGGAAAGGTAATTAGCTAGAATGTTTGCAATAAAAAATATTTTGCAAACAAAAAATACTGCACAAACGTTTCTTGAAAACATGTTATTTTACATATAATTTCAAACCACTTTATGGTATATCCTTTTTTTGCGCCTAAAAGCTTAGTTTTGAAAAAAAAATGATAATGGTGGAATTTCAAAGAGTGGAAAAGCATGGGAGTTATTTATAAAGGAGTCAGGGAAACCATAATCAAGAATTCTCTTGAATTTATTTCAAACACCACAGGTTAGCAGATCCCAGCAGCCCCATGAAAACCCTGAAATAACACCTTTGTAGCCATCTGGTTCAGACTTGCTTTATGATATCTCCATCAGCAACTTGCCACTATGAAGCGGGGCAGCCCTCTTGTTCTTGCTTAGTTTGCAACCTGTATGCTTGTCATATAAGCTACACGCTGCAATGTAGAAGGAAATTATTTTTTGCTGTTCCTCCATACTTTAGTTCACTTTCTAATTTAATGGCTGTTGAGCATTTTTCATCCCTGCCTGGATGCCAGCCTGGCAAGCTTCCTCTCAAAGCTGTGGGGATACAGCCCTTCCTCTGCTTGCAATTCTAGCCCTCATTTGAAACAAGAATTTTAAAACTGTAGTTCTTATTCCTGTCAAATGTATTTTCAATTGACTGTTGGTGGTGACTTTGAGCACTGGGTTGAAACAAAGTTCCAACCCATTCCAACCTAATAGGGAAAAATATGGTGATGAAAAATTGATGTCTAGGAATTCCCTGGCAGTCCAGTGGTTAGGACTTCATGCTTTCACTGCCAAGGGCCCCGGTTCAATCCCTGGTCGGGGGATCTAAGATCCCACAAGCCGCCTGATGTGGCCAAAAAAAAAAAAAAAAAAAAAAAAGATTTCTACAGTGGGTGTTGAAAAGGAAGGGGCAGAATGACATCAGGTATTTACCATCCCCACTGTCGGCCCATACTTTGGGATGTAGCATCTATC
Source organism: Stenella coeruleoalba (assembly GCF_951394435.1). NCBI lineage: Eukaryota > Metazoa > Chordata > Mammalia > Artiodactyla > Delphinidae > Stenella > Stenella coeruleoalba. The sequence continues at coordinate 17,835,607 of NC_137158.1, read as the reverse complement.
ACTGGGAGCTCTATTCCTAATTAGGAATTCTAGCCCTAATTATCAAGTGCTTTTCTGTCTTGTTGTATGTTCAGGGAACTTTATCCCCACATTGCCCTACTTCTGAGTTAATCAGTAACCCTCAGTAACTGGGCTGGACCTAAACTATGACAAGCCCCTGTCATATAAAAAGCCTTGTGCTAACTATTACATGAGAGAAAAAAAGATTAAAAAGCGAAGGTTCTTGTCCATATGCATGAATTGTTTCAGTTTGCTTTCTTCTTTGGTTTACTTGTTGTGACTACTTTTCAATTCACTTCCTGTGGTGGGTTTTTATGTGGTTGTCTACCTGTAATACCATTATTGTAAGTTGGTTCTGCAGAGGGAGAAAAGAATTCATAAGAGCCACAATCTTTATCTTTACCAAATGGAAAACAATCCCTACATTCGAAACAGTATATTATGAAATAAAATACACTGGGACCTAATTAAACTTAAAAGCTTTTGCACAGCAAAGGAAACCGTCGACAAAACAAAAAGACAACTTACTGAATGGAAGAAATATTTTCAAATGATATGATCGATAAGGGATTAATATCCAACATATATAAACAGCTCATACGATTCGACATCAAAAAAACAAACAACCTGATTAGAAAACGGGCAGAAGAATTGAAAAGACATTTTTCCAAAGAGGAAGTGCAGATGGCCAACAGGCACATGAAAATATGCTCAGCATCACTAATCATCAGAGGATGTCTGCCAATTTTTTTTTTCATTTTAAAGGTATGCTTTTTCCTAAATGATTAATAAGTAATCTTTGGGATAACATTTTGGTACTGTGTGAATATTACACTCCCCAACACATTTTACCCAGTGGTTTTAGCATGCATTGACGATCCTTGTCTGAGCCACATTGGAGACTGCAAAATAGTGATTTCCTAATTTTATTATTCCTTCTTCATTTATTAGCTGGCATTCTTTTGTGAAGAAAAGACCTCCTTTTTTAGTATCTCTATGGACCCACAGACGGTTTAAAATCCAATTGTTTTTTTTTTTCAATTTTTAAAATTCCCAAATTGTCCCATATTTGGCCCTTCATGCTTGCTGCTTTTCCTTTTGAACTGTACTTACCATTCTCTGCACACTTTCTTTGCTTTCTGACATAAGATGTTCCAGGCTCACCTTGTACATTCTCTGTTTCTGATCTGGAATCAGCCATTTCTCCAGGGAACATTCCTTCCTTTCAGTGATGAACAGTACTTTGAAACCAAGGTCTTGGCACTAGTACTTTCATTACCTCTGGGTAACATTGCTTCTGGGCCTCTTCAGTGGACAGAGCTAGGAATGTATATATATTTAAAATCATGAGTTCATGCTGGTAACTCCACTTCAAATCCAGACCTCAGGGGTCCTGACCTTCCCCATTCCATATTTATATACTGCTTTTCCCACAATGAGAAACTTGAATCCTAATACCACCAATATTTACTCATTTGCTTTATCCTACAATAGACACACACACAAAAATAAGAACCAACAACAAACCTGCAAGTAATGTTCATGATGTTTTTGTTTTCCTTTACCCTGAGAAAAATATCTCATGAACGGTATATATTGGAGAAATATGTTGAAGAGTTATTTGAATAACCTTTTTATAAAATGTGTGTTCGTGTTATCACAGTAGTATAAAATTATGTTCAGTTTTTTCTGATTGAATTAAAGATTAGGGTGTTTTCATCCCCTTTGGTATAATTTTATTTTTTAATATGTGAATATTTACATGGCTCAAAAACTCTCCAAACTATAAAAAAGTTGTTCTCAGAAGAGGCTCATATACTATCTTTTTTATTTTTTTAACATCTTTATTGGCATATAATTGCTTTACAATGGTGTGTTAGTCTCTGCTTTATAACAAAGTGAATCAGTTATACATATACATATATCCCCATATTTCCTCCCTCTTGCATCTCCCTCCCACCCTCCCTATCCCACCCCTCTAGGTGGTCACAAAGTACCGAGCTGATCTCCCAGTGCTATGCGGCTGCTTCGCACTAGCTATCTATTTTACATTTGGTAGTATATATAAGCCCAGGCTACACTCTCACTTCGTCCCAGCTTATTCTCTCCCATCCCTGTGTCCTCAAGTCCATTCACTATGTCTGTGTCTTTATTCCAATCCTGCCTCTAGGTTCTTCAGAACCATTAAAAAAATTTTTTTTAGATTCTATATATATGTGTTAGAATATGGTATTTGTTTATCACTTTCTGACTTACTTCACTCTGTATGACACACTCTAGGTCCACCCACTGCACTACAAATAACTCAATTTCGTTTCTTTTGATGGCTGAGTAATATTCCATTGTATATATGTGCCACATCTTCTTTATCCATTCATCTGTCGATGGACACTTAAGTTGCTTCCATGTCCTGGCTATTGTAAATAGAGCTGCAGTGAACATTGTGGTACATGACTCTTTTTGAATTATGGTTTTCACAGGGTATATGCCCAGTAGTGGGATTGCTGGGTCATATGGTACTTCTATTTTCAGTTTTTTAAGGAACCTCCGTAATGTTCTCCATAGTGGCTGTATCAATTTACATTCCCACCAACAGTGCAAGAGGGTTCCCTTTTCTCCACACCCTCTCCAGCATTTATTGTTTGTAGAGTTTTTGATGATGGCCAGTCTGACTGGTATGAGGTGATACCTCATTATAGTTTTGATTTGCATTTCTCTAATGATTAGTGATGTTGAGTATCCTTTCATGTGTTTTTTGGCAGTCTGTATATCTTCTTTGGAGAAATGTCTATTTAATGTCTTCTGCCCATTTTTGGATTGGGTTGTTTGTTTTCTGATATTGAGCAGCATGACCTGCTTATAAATTTTGGAGATTAATTCTTTGTCAGTTGCTTCATTTGCAAATATTTTCTCCCATTCTGAGGGTTGTCTTATTGTCTTATTTATGGTTTCCTTTGCTGTGCAAAAGCTTTTAAGTTTCATTAGGTCCCATTTGTTTATTGTTGTTTTTGTTTCCATTTCTCTAGGAGGTGGGTCAAAAAGGATGTTGCTGTGACTGATGTCATAGAGTGTTCTGCCTATGTTTTCCTCTAAGAGTTTTACAATGTCTGGCCTTACATTTAGGTCTTTAATCCATTTTGAGTTTATTTTTGTGTATGGTGTTAGGGAGTGTTCTAATTTCATTCATGTACATGTAGCTGTCCAGTTTTCCCAGCACCACTTAGTGACGAGGCTGTCTTTTCTCCATTGTAAATTCTTGCCTACTTTATCAAAAATAAGATGACCGTATGTGCATGATCTATCCTGGAGAATGTTCCATGGGCACTTGAGAAGAAAGTGTATTCTATTGTTTTTGGATGGAACGTCCTATAAATATCAATTAAGTCCATCTTGTGTAATGTATCATTTAAATCTTGTGTTTCCTTATTTATTTTCATTTTGGATGATCTGCTCATTGTTGAAAGTGGGGTGTTAAAGTCCCCTACTATGATTGTGTTACTGTCAATTTCCTCTTTTATGACTTTTAGCATTTGCCTTATGTATTGAGGTGCTCCTATGTTCAGTGCATAAATATTTACAATTGTTATAGCCTCTTCTTGGATTGATCCCTTGATCATTATGTAGTGTCCTTCTTTGTCTCTTGTAATAGTCTTTATTTTAAAGTCTATTTTGTCTGATATGAGAATTGCTACTCCAGCTTTCTTTTGATTTCCATTTGCATGGAATATCTTTTTCCATCCCCTCACTTTCAGTCTGTATGTGTCCCTAGGTCTGTAGTGGGTCTCTTGTAGACAGCATGTATACGGGTCTTGTTTTTGTATCCATTCATCCAGTCTGTGGCTTTTGGTTGGAGCGTTTATTCCATTTACATTTAAGGTAATTATCAATATGTGTGTTCCTATTACTATTTTCTTAATTGTTTTGGGTTTGGTATTGTAGGTCTTTTCCTTCTCTTGTGTTTCCTGCCTAGGGAAGTTCCTTTAGCATTTGTTGTAAAGCTGGTTTGGTGGTGCTGAATTCTCTTAGCTTTTGCTTGTGTGTAAAGGTTTTAATTTCTCTGTTGAATCTTGATGAGATCCTTGCTGGGTAGAGTAATCCTGGCTGTAGGTTTTTCCCTTTCATCACTTTCAATATGTCCTGCCACTCCCTTCTGGCTTGCAGAGTTTCTGCTGAATGATCAGCTGTTAACCTTATGGGGATTCCCTTGTATGTTATTTTTTTTTTTCCCTTGCTGCTTTTAATATGTTTTCTTTGTATTTAATTTTTGATAGTTTGATTAATATGTGTCTTGGCGTGTTTCTCCTTGGATTTATCCTGTATGGGACTCTATGCGTTTCCTGGACTTGATTAACTATGTCCTTTCCCATATTAGGGAAGTTTTCAACTCTAATCTCTTCAAATATTTTCTCAGTCCCTTTCTTTTTCTCTTCTTCTGGGGCCCCTATACCTTGGATGTTGGTGCGTTTAATGTTGTCCCAGAGGTCGCTGAGACTGTCTTCAATTCTTTTCATTCTTTTTTGTTTATTCTGCTCTGCGGTAGTTATTTCCACTATTTTATCTTCCAAGTCGCTTATCCATTCTTCTGCCTCAGTTTGTCTGCTATTGATTCCTTCTAGAGAATTTTTAATTTCATTTTCTGTGCTGTTCATCATTGTTTGTTTGCTCTTTAGTTCTTCTAGGTCCTTGTTAAACGTTTCTTGTATTTTCTCCATTCTATTTCCAAGATTTTGGATTACCTTTACTATCATTACTCTGACTTCTTTTGCAGGTAGACTACCTATTTCCTCTTCATTTGTTTGGTCTGGTGGGTTTTTACCTTGCTCCTTCATCTGCTGTGTGTTTCTGTGTTCTCTCATTTTGCTTAACTTACTGTGTTTGGGGTTTCCTTTATGCAGGCTGCAGGTTCATAGTTCCTGTTGTTTTTGGTGTCTGCCCCCAGTGACTAAGGTTGCTTCAGTGGGTTGTGTAGGCTTCCTGGTAGAGGAGACTGGTGCCTATGTTCTGGTAGATGTGGCTGGATCTTGTCTTTCTGGTGGGTAGGACTGCCTCCAGTGGTGTGTTTTGGGGTGTCTGTGAACTTAGTATGATTTTCAGCAACGTCTCTACTAATGGATGGGGTTGTGTTCTTGTCTTGCTAGTTGTTTGGCATAGGGTGTCCAGCACTGTAGCTTGCTCGTTATTGAATGCAGCTGGGTCTTAACATTGAGATGGAGATCTGTGGGAGAGCTTTCGCTGTTTGATATTTTGTGGAGCCAGGAGGTTTCTGGTGGTCCAATGTCCTGAACTCGGCTCTCCCACCTCAGAGGCACAGGCCTGACACCTGGCCGGAGCACCAAGACCCTATCAGCTACACGGCCAGGTACGTGGGGAGTTTCTTGCCTTTTGGGAAGTCTGAGGTCTTCTGCCAGTGTTCAGTAGGTGCTCTGTAGGAGTTGTTCCAAATGTAGATGTATTTCTGACGTATATGTAGGGAGGAAGGTGATCTCCACATCTTATCCTCCATCATCTTGAAGGTCTCTCTCTGAGCCTCATATACTTTTTAATTCCTGTCACCACTCCATTCTTCCTCCTTCTGCCTTCAAATAGCGAATGATTTATATTCACTTCTAGTTCCATCTTCCTATTTTTTTCTCTCTCTCTATACATATATATATATATATATATATACACATGTATATGTATATATATATATTTACTTACATATATATAAAGGAAAAAACAACTTTATATCTGTGCAGATATAGATGTAGAAAAATGGTAGCAGACTCTTAGGCACCTTGTATTTTTTCACTCCATACCCATTCTCAGAGATGATCCTCATTCTTTTTTTACAACTTTGTCATAAAATAGTACTCCATTGTGTGGATGTAGCAGGGTTTCTTCAACCTGCCTCCTATGGATAGACCTGGGTGGTTGGTTTCCTATATTTTGCAGTGAATAACCTATTATATATGATTTTTTGGTATCTGTAGCAGTTCATCACCTGGGGTAAATTCTTAAAAGTGGGACTTCTGGGTCAAAAAACATTCTGATGGATATTGCTGGACTCTCCTCCATAGGGGTTGTATTAAAACCTTTGAATTTTAGGAATAGATTTTTTTTTTAAGTTTTCCGGGTAATTCTGATGTGCAGTCAGGTTGGGAACTGTTGGCCTAGATTGTCAGCAATTGTAAGACACTGCAATTTAATTTTCCTACATTTGATATTATCTAGGGCTAAGGAGTAAACACTGTGTGATAGCTGAATAAAAAATATACCTCACGCTCACTTTAAAAGGGGTTTTGCCTGTTGGGAATAACATATACACACTACTATATATAAATTAGATAAACAATAAGGACCTACTATATAGCACAATGAAGTATACTCAATATTTTGTAATAATCTATATGGGAAAAGAATCTGAAAAAGTATATATATATATCACTTTGCTGTACACCTGAAAGTAACACAACATTGTAAATCAACTATACTTCAATTTAAAAAATATCAAACAAAAAATAGATAAATAAAAATAAAAAAATAAAATGGGTTTCACCTGTTTGGCATCATTTTAGTCTCTCTTTTTTTTTTTTTTTGCGGTACGTGGGCCTCTCACTGTCGTGGCCTCTCCCGTTGCGGAGCACAGGCTCCAGAGGCGCAGGCTCAGCGGCCATGGCTCACGGGCCCAGCCGTACCGCCTCATGTGGGATCTTCCCGGACCGGGGCACGGACCTGTGTCCCCTGCATCGGCAGGCGGACTCTCAACCACTGCGCCACCCGGGAAGCCCCTGGCATCATTTTAGATACCTTACTGATATGGCAATGTCCAATCTGGACTGATACCTGTTTAGGCATCAGCAGGGAGCACTTCTAGGGGACCCAGCATCCTAGTTGAGTAATTCCCGTTACTATTCGTCCAAACATTAGTGTGAAAATGAAGTGATAGAGTCCAGGTACCATATTTTATATGTTCTAAGACATTCTTTTTTTTTTTTTTAATATCTCCATAATCAGTTTGCCTCTTACAGTTGACAATATATCATGATGAAATCGGCAGCTTTTTTTCTCTCTTAGAGAACAGTTTCTAGTAACTTTAATATGGAATTTTAGGAATAAGAGGGTAATAGTTGAAAAGAATCAAAATGGAATTCTAGGCAAATTATATGCATACTTTCTTAGTGATCCTGGACATGTATGTAACTAATCAGAGTAGAGAATAATGTGGTCAGTCTCCAATGTCTCTGTCCTAAACTCAGTGACCTGGGGTGAGAACAGGTAGTCTTGGTTCCCTCATTCCTTTGCCTCAGTGGTCCAGCCTTCTGTGTTCTCCCCTTGACTCTGAAGCTGGTCTCTGACAATCGGTTATGGGGCCTTGTGGGCTTCCTCCCTTTGCCCCAGTGTCTAGTTATTTATAAGAAACAGGGTTGACTGTCTTTACCTCTAAAAATGTTCTCTGCCCCAGCCACCACTTTATCACTTTTTCTCAGCCAGATGCTGTGCTCTTCACCCATGTACAGAGCCATCTGCATGCTAAGGCCAGCAATGGTGTTCCTAACCAGGAAGGGATCCCAGCCTTGCCTCAAGGGTCAATAGTCCCCCGGCCATATCTCTCTAGTAGAGCTGACCACCTGTGCCTGTCTGCTGTTCTGCATAGTGCCCCCAACACAGCGACCACACAGTCCCCATGGCTGGCCTCATAGTGGACACTCATTCTGGTCCAGTGCTCAGGTCTGCTCTACCACCACTAAGAGTCTGCGGTGATAGGAAGTCTCCTTGCCTACTAGGTCAAAAGTCTCAGACAAGCCAGTTATGCGTGTTCCGTGCTTTCGATAAGAAAGAGTTTCTTGACAGGTTTCAACTACAAAGACTTCATCCTAAGAATAATCAGACTGCCTTTTAATTCCACTTTAAAATTTCCCTTATAAGATCTGCCCAATGTAGATGACAGCTAAGCAGATGGAATCGAGCCTCTCAGAATTCGGAATTAACGTCTTTCACCAAGAATTTTTTTTTTGTATGACAGATTTTTGAAGTATGCTTTGTAATAGTTGTTTTTGTCTTTGTCTTTGCTGTTGTTGTTTGAAGCAGTAACCCAAAGCAGTTGCCCATAGTATTTGGAATCTGATTATGGAGTTATAGGAAAAAAATTGTTTATGACAGTATCTAGGAAAACAAAATACTACTTCCAGTTTTAAATGTTAGTTGAAAATCTTATTTGAATTTAAATTTGTCAACCCCACTCACAGTTCATAAAGAATTTCAATTCAATGTCTATCTTGAATACAATCTAATTGTTTCCTTAATTGACTCAGCCATATTTTATGAGGTTAAATTTAGTGTTTTTAGAGATAAAAATATTCTTTTGTATGTGGAATCCCTTAAGGGCCTGGCTGTCTTTCTGATGGTCACTGGGAACACAAAGGGAAATAAAACATTGTCCCTGTCATCACTGAAATTCAGTTTAGTGGGCAAGTTCATGCATAAAGATATACTCATAGCAGATTGCAGGGACAGAAATAAAGAGAGAACACGAAGGAAGAGCAACTACTAGAAGAGTAAAAGGGGAAGTTTCATGGAGGGAGTGCCAGGTAACAAAGCCTAAAGCACGGGTAGGAGTTGGCCAGGTAAAGCTGGGAAGCTTATGGAGGAAAGGCTGAGAAAATATTCCAGGCAGAGGGAAGCCATGTAGGAAGGACACAGACAGAAAAAAGAATTGTGTAAAGAAGATGCTGGAAAGTAAACTGTAAGGCATGGAAGAGAAAGGGAGAAAACCAGAGAGACTGGTTGGAAACCATGCAAGACACTTGAGACTTTATCTCATTTCTTAAGGATCTTGAACACAATTCTGTGAAGCCAGGGCCTTACTAATACCTGTGGAGGCTTTAATATGTGTCAGTCCCTCTCCAGTCAACAGAGTAGCTGTCAGCTCCTGAGGGGTGGTATGGAAGTGAGTTTTTTTAAAGAGATCAAAATTACATACAGGGAGGCTGGTAAGTGTTCAGACAGACTCATCATTATGGACATTAAGGCTAACACATTTTAATCTACTTTTGGACTCTAACACCTGATAGTTAAAACTAACCAAATTCCTGAGTTACTAAACCTCAATTTGTGTTTTTTGATGTCCTCTTATAGCAGTGTCTCTAATAAGTTATACCTTCACACTTGTGTGTAAGCAAGTTAAATGCAAAATATGCAAATAACCAAAAGAAAATCCAGCTGTGGGCTTGAAAAGGATACTTTGGGTAGGTGTTCACTCAGAGGAGGCAATGTGTACAAATGCAAATACAATTGTTATAATAGATGATGAAAGATATTATCATAGCAGTCACGCTAATGACGATGTCAGAAAGAGAATATGACTCGGGGGGTGTGTACAAGAAATTTCCTGGCACATTTACTTTTAAGTGAACACCAATAAGGGCAGACATACAGGAATGACTGAAAATCCATCGGGGTTGAGCTGAAGAAATACTCTGGGTTGAATAGATGTTTTCTTTTTGTTTGTTTTGTTTTCCTAGCCCCATATGGTTGGGATAGTGAAGAAATTAAAAAAACCCTAAGTTATTCATGACTGAGAGCGCAAGAAGAACTATAATAAGTCTCTGTTTGTAAGCAACAGAAAACCCAACTCTATCTAGCTAAAAACCTAAAGGAAGTTTATTGACCAATGTAATTGAAAAATACAAAGACAGGGCAGCCTTCAGACATAATTCGACTTTGACACTCGTGACATTGTTGTGAATGATTTTCTCCATTTTCTCCCTCTGGGCATCAAGCCTATTTTTAGGCTGGTTCCCTTACTATAAGTGCTAGAACTTTCCGGGAGCAAACGCTTCAGCATATATTTCTGGGACAGGGGAAACAACTTCTTCAGCAGTCATGGACCGAAAGTCCTGAACTTCACTTCTATGAGGCTATTGTCAGCCATATACCTGCCCTTGAACCACTGGCTCTGACCAGGGGATAGTCAGATGCTGATTGTCTTGGGCTGGGTTCTGTATCCATCACTGAACCAAAAACTTTGACAAGGAGATTCCATTACTTCAATTGACTCAGATCAATCAGAGCCCACTCCTGAAGCCACAGTGCCTTCAGTGCCCCATGGTCACCTCTGTCACCTTCTGGTTCCCTGGAAAAACAAGCTCAGTTGGTCCAGGTACAAATCCAGGTACAAAGGGAAAATTTCATTTCATAATGATCTTTACTTAAAATGCCAAAGGTCTGGAAGTTTGAGAAAACTCGAGAAAGACATAGTTCTACATTAGGATATTTTACTCTAAAGTTGGAGATATATGCATCTTTTAAATTACAGGGACTAGAATGCTGAAATGTTCCAGATCACTTCTGGTGAGAGGCCACATTTTATAAGGCCAAAATAAGAAAAGAAGAAATGAAAGAGCTCAGAAATCTCAGGAGAGCTCATCCAACACTCTGCCTTTATCTTAGACCACACTTCTGTAGATGATGGCTCTGTTAACTGGGATTAGATACACCAAAATGGGGGAGTTTTTAGCTGAGAAAAACAGATGTCACAACTAAGAAAAGGAATGCAACGTGAGTTTGTCTCGAAGTCTGTTCTGTGACGCACAACTTTCTTGAGCCAAAATTTTAACGTGAGCAAACAGTTCAGTGCTGCTCTTAGCAGAGAACCATAAATTAAAGATAAGCAACGGTTCAGACTTTCCAAGGCCTTGACTTAGAAGTAACTCCGGAATCCCAACCAAATCGTCATTTGGTTAAGCAATTTGGCATTTTTCTATTTTGAGGCATTAAACTATAATTACAAGTCATTCTTATTTCATTACAAATAAATGTCCCTAGAGTAGGTACAACTAGGGACGTCTCTTCCTTTTCTTTAAAAGAAAAAAGAAAACAAACAAACAAAGAACAGCAAATAAACAAGACCAAAGAGAAAAAAATTGCAAAACAAAACTTGATGAAGCTGGAAGATTGTGTATATGGTATGTTTTATATTTTGATCAACATATAAAATTGATTTGCTAGTACATCAGAAGGACTCAAATACTCAAAAGGTAATCTGGAGGTGCCTCTCATTGGAAAGAAGGAAAGTAAAGTTCCTCTGACAAATCCAAATAAACAAGGGTGGTGATAATTTACCCTCCTTACAATCAAGTTTTTCCTTTAGTGTTTTCTTAGTTGGAAGTGTAAGTTGATATGAGGGGTGGGGAGAGGAAGAACAGAAATTTGTTAATAGTAAGTAAAAAAGAAACACAAAAAACTCTGCAAGTCGAAAGGAAAGGAAATGTGGGCCTAGTGGAAAATGACTTATCTTCCTTTTCAACTGGCCATGAGCAAATCCCATTATAATATGCCAGGAACCCAAGAAAAAGGTTTCTGTGCTGAATTATGTGAGTCTACCTGAAATCAGAGTGATGGATTAGGACACTTCTCTGATCCTTCCAACTCATAATTTATTCATTCAGTGCCGCTTCTTGAATAACTATTGGGGCAACTGTGCTACTTTCTAATGGGGGATATGTAAAAGAATAAAATGTAATTTATGCTTTAAGAGAGCCCATAATCTAGAAAGGTATTCATATACTGCTTAGATAAACAAAGACTAGCTTCGTTTTCTATCACCTATCCAATGTTCCTGTAAGTTCAAAGTCTCCTCTCCCCACCCCACCTTACTAGTCTGGGTAGCAGGGGAAAAGATATGTACTGCCAACCAATGGTTTCTCTACCTCCTCCAGTTCAAATGGTCTGTTTTGATTTCAGATCTCTTTTTGAGGTTAAATATTCCCATGAATTCTAAGTTTAAATCCTTATCATGGTGGCCTTGCCCTTCTTCCTTCCCAAGGTTCTGTCTGTCCTTATGGTTCCTCTTGGCATTGGGAGGATGTCATGTGGTCTCAGGTTGGTCTTTTGCTGTTTTCTGCGGTGGGGTGGCTGGACCAACCCTTGGATCCACTAAGCTCAGGTCTGCTTTGTGGGGTCACGTTGCTGAGTGGCAGGTCGAAATCTGCTCCAAAAGTCAGCAGCGAGGGAATGCTTGATCTACACATGACTGGACACATCTCCTTTCCGGTCTACGTTTGTGGTTTGTGGAATTCGTAGAGGCTAGCATGGTGCTTGACCAGAGTGGTATTGGGTACATATTTATACTTTAGTATCATGAATCAATTTTTCTGTAGTCTTTTCAATGAGAAGTCATATGTTTTTAAAAAGCCTATGTACTGCATGGGAATTCCCTGGCGGTCCAGAGGTTAGGACTCCGTGCTTTCACTGCCAAGGGCACAGGTTTGATCCTTGGTCAGGGAACTAAGATCCTGCAAAACGCCTGGAACAGCCAAAAAAGAAAGAAAGAAAGAAAGAAAGAAAGAAAGAAAGAAAGAAAAAAGATCGTACCACCTTTCAAATAAAGTTCTCAATTAAAAAAAAAAAGCCTACATACTGTATAGTAGGTGTTCAGTACATGCTGGGTTCTACTCTCCCTTCCACTCTTTATAGTAATTAACTGCTGAACAACTAACTGTTTTCCACTTTCTAAATGGAAAAAAAAATCAGCAAAATATTTTCTCACTTCAAACCAGCCAAGTCATAACATACGGGGTTCCTATCACATACGTGAAATGTACATTGTTTTAGTAGTCATATCAGTACCAGCAGAAAGGTGTTAAAAAATCCTCTAAGAATTAACAAAATCCAGTAGGAGTTTAAACTCTCAGTTTGTTAAAACTTAAGTTGCTTGATTATTTTCAGCATTATACTTCATATGTGTTTGCATTTTAATTTCGTATTTATTCTTTAAGCATCAATAGAGAACATTACAAAGAAATTTTACTCATGATCGTTTCAGACAAAACCCAGTTGTTTATTCCCGGTTTCCTTATTGTCTGTAACTATATAATTATGTAAAATATTTATAAATATGCATTTACACAAAGTTGCAGTAATAAGATATATACACTTTCAAGTCACTTTTTTGTCTTAATATTAAACATTATTTTCTATATTGCTAATTGTTATATGTATGATTTTAATAATGACATAATATTTCATCAATTAGAAGTTCCCTCATGACATATTTAGGTCATTCTTTAGTTTTTCATGATTATACGTACTATTACAATGGCCACTTTTAGGAACATGATAGAGATTATTCCATCTCCTTTTTTTTTAAATTTATTTTTTATTTATTTTATTTTCGGCTGCATTGGGTTTTTGTTGCTGCGCGCAGGCTTTCTCTAGTTGCAGCGAGCAGGGGCTACTCTTTGTTGTGGTGCATGGGCTTCTCATTGCGGTGGCTTCTCTTGTTGCCGAGCATGGGCTCTAGGCATGCCGGCTTCAGTAGTTGCAGCACGCGGGCTCACAGGCTCTAGAGAGCAGGCTCAGTAGCTGTGGCGCATGGGCTTAGTTGCTCTGTGGCCTGTGGGATCTTCCCGGACCAGGGCTCGAACACTTGTCCCCTGCGTTGGCAGGCAGACTCTTAACCACTGCGCCACCAGGGAAGCCCAAGATTATTCCATCTCTTGACTGATTTCTTAGCAGTTAGTTTCCCAAGAAGAGCTCCCTGAGTTATAGAGAATGAAACTGGATCATTTTGATCTGTATTCCTGGGCTGTCCTCCAAAAGGATTGTGTCTACAACAATGTGTGCAGGATCCTGCTTTCCCGTGCTGGCCACTGCTAGCACTAGTTCACGTTTCATGGACTAGTCTTTTTTTCTGGCATGACTGGCTCTTCTTTTATCAGGAGTCTTCCATTTCATTTTAAGTCAGATTTGAAATCTGTTTCTTCTGCAGTTAGTAGAATACTCTCTTTTCTTTCTCTTTTTACTTTAAGCATCTCATTTTCAAATATAGCAAAGAGCAGAGGTCCCCAACCTTTTTGGAAGCAGGGACCAGATTCATGGAAGACAATTTTTCCACGGGGACTGGGGGTCCGGGGGATGGTTCAGGCTGTAATGCAAGCGATGGGCAGCAGCAGATGAAGCTTTGCTCCTTAGCTGCTCACCTCCTGCTGTGCGGCCCAGTTCCTAACAGGCTGGGGACCGCTACCGGTCCTCGGCCCGGGGGTTGGGGACCTGTGGCAAAGAGGATTAAAGTACCTTTCACAGAAAACAAAGGGATTTTATTTATTTATTTATTTACACACACACACACACACACACACACACACACACACACACACACACACTGTATTTTAGTTTTACAAGAGATAAATCAACTGACACCAAGCATTGTAAATGGATGGCCACAACAAAAGCAACAATGATTGCAATTACCAAACATGAAACACACTCATACTATGCCATAATATTGACATTCAGTCCAGTAATCCTACACTGTAACAGCTCCTTTACTTTGCAGTGGAAATGGATTTGTATATCTTTTGCCTCTGAGTCCTTGTGGGATTTTTTTTTTTTAATTCAAACAGAAAGTCACAAAAATTATAATCATCCTCATCAGTTCACTCAGTCCCGTAAACAAAGGGATTTTTGTTTGTTCGTTTTAACACGCAACATATCTGGAAGTAAAGCTTATTGAGCAATGACTCTAAGTGCTTTATATGTATCAGCTTGTTGAACCTTCAAAACTGTACATTATTTCCACTCAGTGGATCAGATCATGGAGACAGAAAAGTTAAATAATTTGTCCTCTGTCACATAGCTAGTAAGTAACCCAGCAGAGATCCCAACTCAGAAAGTCTGATTTCAAAGTGGACTCACTAAATCACTGTGCTATTCTAGAAATGGCAGCAAAAACTAATGTCTACTTAGCAACAGTTCCATGGAAGACTTGTCTTTTTTCTTAGGAATTTATATTTAGATTGGAAACAGACCAGGAAAAACAGTCTTCTTTTAATAAACCTTTCTTCTCACCACTCTCATCCTCTCCTAAAACATATAAAAGGGACAGAATGGGGAGGGGTAGAATATAAATGACCAAAAGGACATTAATCTTTCTTAGCTCCATAAACTTTTCACGCAATGAAGATTACCAAATAAAATATGAAAACAATTTTTCTGTCAACAATTTGTGAGCCAAACTCTAATCATATTCTTCAGTGGAGCCTTAAATCAACATGGGATGTGTACAACAATAATTTCTTATGCTGCATCCTTTTCCTGAGGTCCACAAAGAAGTTTACAAATACTAGACCTAAGAAGGTTGCCAATTATTTATTTTTTGAAATGAAAGTTTATTTTGTCTATTAATTACATGTTCTTTTTGAGCTTGTTACTTAGAATATTGTTGACCTAGGAAAGGTAAGCACTTTTGTAGATGAATATCTAATTCTGTTTTTTACTATTAGGTCTGACCCATTTCCCTTTGTGTTTTTAAGTATTAAGAATTCCCATACTTCAAAGGTAGGAACAAAAAACAAAGAAAACAAGACATAAAAAATAGCTTAAGGAGGAAAGTCACTCATAATAAAAATTATACTTTGCATCTTTAACTTTTTAACTCTTAAGATGTATTTTCTTATTTATGTTTTTTTATTGAAGTATAGTTGAGAAATTATTATTTATCAGCTCAGTACTAGGAGGTATCTGTAGACAGATGTTAGTCTCATTTATTTTACAGATGAATAAACAGAGGCCAAACGAAATCAGTCATGAACCCAAAGAATCCATCCTTTCCCTGCTCTTTCCTTAGCTCAGTCCAGTTAGAAAGACAAACTGATGTCTAAGCTACACTTCTTGAATAGACCCCGACACACCTGATGATGGACAACATGAGCCATATAAAAACACGTTTTAGGAAGATTTTAGGTCTGACACAGATATTCTGTGACATAGTTGCTGTCTTGGGCTGCCCGAAGCTGCAGTTTGGCAGCTGTAGCCAATTTGCTGAAGAATCATCTCTCTGCCATCTCTCGTTTTCTCATCCAGGTGGTAAAATGATAGCCTACTCTTATGAATCTACTCATTTAGTTGGCTAGTATCTAATTAGAGAAGAAGCAAACTGTTCTTTCTCTCACATCAGAGTCTAACAGAGCAGCTTATGGCTTCTTCCACCAGGTGAGCTCTCGGTGGCGCCTGGCTGGCCTTCCTCCACTGAGTCAGCACAGGTTTGCTGCAGCTGACTATAACTAGGGCCTCTAGGGAGCAGGGTGGCTTGAGAAGATGGCCTCAGGATCTGCAGAGGAGAAAACTTCTGGGGTTCTAGCTGCTGGTGGAGTTATTGGCAAGCTATGACTAATCAGACATGAAATTTTCTCGTTCTGTTTTTGTTTAAAATTTTTCTTTCCTTTCTAGTCCAAGTTAGCTTAATTTTTGTAGACTCAATCTCAATACCTCTCACAAAGTTTCTATCATAATCTTCTGGAAAAGTTATACTTTGTGCTTAACTTTATTTGTGCTTAAATTGGGACAGTAAACCATTTAACCAAGTATCATTTTTACCCTGACTCTTATACAGGTATCCCCTGCTTTTTGACAGTTAGCTTTATGCCACTTCACTTCTACAAAAGACCTACTTTAGCACCTGTTTTTGTTACTGAATCAAATTTAGGTCCACTGGCCCCCACGTAGTAAAGGTAATCTACTGATACCAGGTTGTGGTAAAGGAAAGTACAGTGTTTATTGCAAGGCCAAGCAAGGAGTACAAGTGGCTAATGCTCTCGAGACCTGAACTCCCCAGTGGCTTTCAGGGAAAGGTTTCTAAAGACAGGGTGAGGGAAGGGGTCGCAGGGTGCCTGACCAGCTCCTGGACATTCTTCTGATTGGTGGTTAGGTAATTGTGAGTCAACATCATCAACCTTCTGTTTCTAACAGGTATGGGGTCTATGTGATGGTGTTCAGTATGCAGTTAACTTCTTCCACCTGGTGGGAGTTTCAGACCCTGCAAAATAACTCAAGGATATGGCTCAGAATATTACCTATAGCCCTTGAAAGGAAGCCCTTTGTTTTATGCCTAAACTATTATTATTTTGTCTTGCTTGACTTCTTTCCTTTGTTTCTGCATTTTCTCACTTCTCTGATTAAATTTGCTCTTTAGAACTTGGAGAAGGCCTAGGAGGCTAAAGTTTTTCTACAAACAAGAGGCGGGGGGAGGTGTCTGTCCCCAAAACGTGGCATAGGGTCCTGCTCCGTTACAATCCCCTCTTTTCTTTGATACTCCTCAATCTTGATAGGGAGCAGGTGTGGGACAAGAAAGGAAATGAAGTTTTGCGTAGAGAGGTTAATCATAAGCTCAGCAGAGGAACTCGGTTTTAGGGGGGACTTGGTTTCATTTTCACTAACTGAAAGAAATCTGAAGAGGATTTTCGCTATCGCGAAAAAAGGTGAAAAGGGAAAATAACCCTAGCAGCAAGAGTGGCACTGCCAAGCTCCTTGCCTGGGAACTACACTTAGCATCTCAGCACCAGACCATCATAACTTTGAACTGTGTCTGTGAGCAGCTGTGCTTTATCTTGATTTCTTTTGTGCATCCACAAGCAAGATGTGTTCGTAGATAATTGCTTCCTCCCTTGATGCCATTTCGCTTAGGAAAGGTTTCATAGACACGCTCAGCTTTTGGATACAGGAAAGCTTGTATTTCTTAGAACTTGGCTCCTTAATTAACATAATGACCTGAGACTTTGGTCTAGATAGCTGCGTTGGGGGTGATGGTGAGTTAGGTACTCTAGATGAAGAGTTTTGAAAGAGGAAAGGCAACTTGCTTTCCACAATGACACTTGTATATTTGATATAGATGTTGACAAGAATAAATATCTAGTTAAGTTTATTCTAGCTCTTTAATTTTTAAAAAATATATATAGCTGAATGAATACTTATGTTTTCTGGCACTAATTTCTTTGTGTTTGTACATTTCTTTCTTGTCTAATGGATTTAAAGAGCAGGACATTTTCATTCTGTCCTAAGTATTTTCACACGAAACACATTTTATAGCTGTATCTCATTGTCCAACACATGTCCTCATTCATCTTGAGCCACTGATGGATTTCTGCTTCCTCCTACCTATGGATTCTGTTCTGTGTGCCTAAAATGATCAAAAGTTGATCATTCAGAGTCATTTTATTTGCATGTGATTTGATTAATGATGTAAACATGACTAATTGTTTAAATAGTAGAGCTAAAATTTTTTGTTGTTTTATTCCTATAGAGGCTACATTTTAATTTTGAAAACATTCAGTACTATCCTATCTTCTATTTAGAGAGAATAATGCTTTTCAGACATGGCTCTGATGATGATAAAAGAGGGAAAACGTCCTTATTAGATAGAGATGCATACTGAAGTATTCACAAGAGAAAAAGAAAATAGTTGGTATCTGGGATTTGCATTTAAATATTCAAGTGAAAAAAAAGTTAAGGGGGAAATGAAACACAATTGGCGAAACATTAACAATTGTTGAAGGCAGGTGATGAGCACATGGGTTTATTTTATTAGTTTATGTATTTTTCTGTTTGAAATTTTCCAGAATAAAAGAGGCTCGTTTACCACTTTGAGGCCCATTCCACCTCTGCCTCTTGCTTCAGTGAATCACATATTTTCACTGTTCATTGAAGAGAACTTGTCATATTCTCTGCCTCAAACAGATAAAACTTTATTTCACAAATAGGTCCCTGGTTTGGGAGACAGTAGAAAAACACACCTTGAGGTCAGACAGATTCTATGTATTTTGAATGCTTGTTCCACCACTCCTGACTGCAAATCCTTAGACAATTTACTTAACCTTTCTCATCCCCATTTTTGTTTTTTATTGAAGTATAGTTGATTTACAGTGTTGTGTTAGTTTCTGGTGTACAGCAAAGTAGTTCAGTTATATTTATATTCAGTTCTATATTTCAGATTCTTTTCCTTTATAGGTTATTATAAAATATGGAGTATAGTTCCCTGTGCTATACAGTAGGTCCTTGTTTGTTATTTATTTTCTATATAGTAGTATGTATCTTGTAATCCCAAACTTTCATCCCAAATTTTTCATCTGTCAAGTGGGGATAATATTCTTGTCACCTGGCTGTGGAAATTTAATAAGATGAGAACCTAGCATTAAGGGCTATGGATTCTTAATATTTAATAAATGATAATTTAAAAGATTGTGAATAAATGTTAGTAATAGCAGTACTAGGAATTGTTGTGGCTGTCAATATCACCTTGGAGTTGTGTGAATCTAATATCTACTGTGAAGGACCTTTTTTTTTTTTTCAAGGTAATTCATAATAGCAATGCATAGAATAGAATAGCAGTCTAGTCTATGTGTGTCATATGTTTGATTCTCCTTCACAGACGTTTTGCTCAGCAGTATAATGGATTGCCTTAGAGCTCTACAGAGCTTTTGGGGGAGAAATATGCTTCCGTCTGTGAACTCCTGTTCAAGGGCTACCTCCTCTCCACAGCCTCTTTGGATCCCTCCAGGAAGCATTAGAACTTCGCTTTTGTGTTCTCTCAGTGCTTAGCGTACATATGAAAGCACTTGCCCCAGATTATTGTCGGTGTTTAATTTGGGGGTTTGACTCCCAGAGTCCAGCACCTTGTCTGTAAACCATGGTTTTGATTCTCTTCCGCCTTTACTTCCAGCTCTATCCCTGGCTCATATTAGCTGCTTAAAATATATGTGAGAGGCCACTCTCGCCTTCTGAGATGGCCCATTTCTCTCTAGATAAATCCACTTCTTACCTGTCACTTTGTCTCTCACTAAATACTTTCTGCGCTGAGACATCAAGAACCTAAGCTTCAAGTCCTGAAACCAGGTGTTAACCTGAGATCAGGTCTTTTAGCCTGATTTCAGTTAAAAGACCACCACTTCTCTGGTGGCACAGTGGTTAGGAATCCGCCTGCCAATGCAGGGGACACGGGTTCGAGCCCTGGTCCAGGAAGATCCCACATGCCACGGAGCAGCTGGGCCCGTGCGCCACAACTACTGAGCCTGTACTCTAGAGCACGCAAGCCACAAGTACTGAGCCCATGTGCCACAACTACTGAAGCCCACGCGCCACAACAACTGCAGCCCATGAACCACAACTACTGAAGCCCGCGCACCTAGAGCCCGTGCTCCGCAACAAGAGAAGCCACTGAAATGAGAAACCCGCGCACTGCAATGAAGGGTAGCCCCCGCTCACCGCAACTAGAGAAAGCCTGCGTGCAGCAGCAAAGACCCAACAGAGACGAAAATAAAAACAAATAAAATTATATATATATATATATATATATATATATATATATATGAGGGTTTCCTGCCTGAAGGAATGAATAAATGAATGAACCACCCTGCTTATTTATGAAGAGTTTCTTTTATTTTTCTGGACAGCTCTGTTAGATCGCCTAGAGATCAAAGTCCACAACTCCTTTTTATGTCCCATTTATATCACTCAAGGTTCATGTTTTATGACAGTCTATGGATAATTCTTCTTACATTTCTGGGAAAAAACCCAGCATAGGAAGGGAGCAGGGTGGAACAGGGGTGAGAGAGAGAGAGAAGGTTGGACTTCCACTAAAATTTTTCTGAGCCATGTTTATATTTTTATCAATGGGGAATGGCAAACTCGAACAACTGAAAAGCACAGTATTCATGCAATTTTCTATTACCTGTGCTAAAAGACAACGTTTAGGGGCAGAATATATGTGTCTAGCAGGTCAAAATGTTATTACCGTGAGTTGGCACCTATTTACCTATTTATATTGGTAGGATAAGTCTTGTGAAAAATTACAGGCAGTCAGATACTAAGAAAAGGAACTTTAATCAAAATAAGTCAGTCAAAGCTTCCTGCCTCTGTCCTTCCTGATAGTTTGGTCCATTTTTCTAGCTGTGGTTTGTTTTTTTTTTAAACACTCCGCTTCCTGTTATTATGAGTAGCTACCTTTCTGGCCAGACTTTTAATAAATTACAGGGCTAGACACATCAAGGTAGCTTCACAACGTTCGTTAAATGGAATTGAAAACACCAGAAGCCCAAGATAAGTGGGTGGTTTATTGGACAGTAACCTAATAACACCAGCCAAGCAATTGTACTCTAGTTACCTAGAGGTTTCTTTGTCAAACCTCTGTGATGTTATACACCTTATGAATGATTCTGTACTTACTGAAGGAGTATACTTGCATTTACAATATGACAGAGATTCTAAGAAGGAAATCAGAGGTGGTTGCATCCTTATTGAAAAATCATGGGTAGATGTTAATACAATTGGGGACAATAAAAATTGCTCTGCTGCTCATTAGAAGTGAATGAGCCACACCTCTTGCCTGTTTAAAAAGGGTGTTTCTTCCTGTAGTTTCTTTATTTGCCCACTGGAAGTTTGGTTGTATTTTACTACAAGAAACTGGTTTTTAACAATATTGAACAACAATGATTCAGATAGAAATGAAGTCATTTTCAATTTCTCCAAATCATATAAAATGACCCTGTGGGAAATACACCCAAGCACTTCCTCCTGAGAGGAGTACTGCTTGAAGAGGAGAAAATGTGAATTTGTAAAGGACCTTCACCTCCCCACTCATTCCTTCAACACATTTTTTTAAGCACCTACTATGTGCCAGGAACTATGGTGTCCCATAGGAACACAGAAGAAAGCACAGAGATGTGACTCAGCTCACATGAGGATGAGAATTTAGGGGGGGGGAATTCAGCAACCAAACTAGCAGACAATAACATTATAAACGTGGTGGGTGGAAAAGGATAAGTCCAGAGAACCATGAGAAGAGGGGGTGGTATTAGGAAAGGCTTCCTGGAAGTAGTCACAGTTGAGCTAAAGGATTAGTTAATAGACAGTGGATTGAAGGGATTGAGGGAAGTGTGAGTCTAATGAAGGGTATGACCCATACAGAGGCACTGAGAAGGTAGCAGTGCTTTTGAATTACTTAAAATATAATTTAGGAAATTCCCTGGCAGTCCAGTGGTTAGGACTCTGTGCTTCCACTGCCATGGGCGTGGGTTCAATCCCTGGTCAGGGAATTAAGATTCCACAAGCCCTGTGGTTTGGCCCCTCCGCCCCCAAAATATATATGTATATACATGTATATAAACTTTAGAAGGTGCTGGAGTACTGGAGGGGAGGGAGGATGGTGGGAAATGAAATGGAGAGGTTCTCAGAGCCTACACTATTTAAGGTCTTCCTGGTACACATTGAAGAGAGTATAATGTGGGAAACTCTTTCCTAGAGATAGGAAGTTTGTACAAAGTTGTCCAGTGTAAATACCTAGCTGCTGGGCAGGTATATATTGATGCACATAAGATGCAATGACAGCATGCATCTCACTGTCCCTCTGGGAATTCTGGAGCTCTAAGGAAGTCCCTGTGCCTATGCACGGCAAGAATCTGGGCTGGCTATTTGGGAGTTTCACTGTACACATTTGGCAAACGTGGCCTACTTCCAGCACGTTCACGCCAGTTCATTCAGCCAACAGCTACTGAATTTTGTCTACGTGTCAAATTCAGAATGAAAGAGGCCCAGTGTGGACAGTAGGAATGAAAGTGAGGGGAAGAGGGAAAGAAACTGACCCTGATCATCTATAACCTACCAGTCATCTCACATACATTATTTAGTATATCCAGAAATTCCTTGCAGTGGGTGTTACCAGGTGCATTTTAAAGATGAGAGAACTGACATTCATCAAGGTTAAATTAAAAGACTTGTCCATGTAAACGGTGTAGCCAGGATACTGACCTAGTTCTAATTGACTCCAAATACATTTTCCTCTTCATTATTATACTGTGGTCCCTGCCCTGAGTTTTCTCCCTCCCTGGACAGAACTCTCAGGCCAACACTTTTACTTCGTCAGAGTTTGGGGCAAATGGAGAAGAAGAGAAGTCACAGGGGTCTTGCTTGGGAGCACACACACCAAACCAAACCAAAAGACAGCATAGGAAGGGAGCAGGGCGGAACAGGGGTGAGAGAGAGGGAAGGATGACTTCTGTTCTACCAAAGTGTTTCTGAGCCAGATAATGCTTTCTAAATTAAATATACTATTTAGGTAAGACTAACCGCGCAGATAAATAGTGCATAGGTTTGTTCCCCGGTGTGCACACGGCATTACGTTCCTCTCTGCACACCCCAGACCCCTCAGGGAAGGGTCCTGTCTCCAAGAAGAGGGGACGAGAAGAAAGCACGAGGCTCCATCAAAACTTAGTGCAAGGAAGAGGCAAACCCACAACATCAACTCCTCAATCGACAAGTGTTGATAAGTAAAGATTTGAGGAAGGTGGAGTAGGGGAGGGCAGACAATATTGCTTGGAGAGCCCGTAGGCTTGCATGATATCTGCAATTCACAGGACTCTTCCTCTGCTCCACTGATGGAGTGAAATAGCCAAGGTGACGCACGTGTTTATCTGCTTCTCACAAAAAGACTGCACGATAGCTGGGGAGGCCTACACAGCTTGGTAAACATACATTACAGGGCCTTGCTCTGTTGCCTCCCCTTTATTCCCCGGTGGGGCTGCAAGAGGCTCCCTGCCACGAACTAGGGAAGTCACATCTCTTGGTTCCACCCAGGAATTTTCTCTCTTTAGCCAATGAACTTGGAGAGATTTTTGTTTTCAGTGTTGCATTTGAATGTCGGTTGTCATTTTCATTCCTTGATTCTGAATCATCTGTGCAAATCTTCCACCCTCTCTGAAGAAAAATGTGTGGGGCTGCTTTCCTCTAGAATGTGTGATGTCAGAGAGAACTAAATTTAACCAGGCACAATTACCCATTTTGGCCACAGCTATTGGCCAAACACTCAGGAATCAGACGGCCGAAATTATCGCAGGATGCCAACATTTTCTCCGACGAGGGCAAGCTTTACTTTGCATTTAAAAATT
Source organism: Stenella coeruleoalba (assembly GCF_951394435.1). Lineage (NCBI taxonomy): Eukaryota > Metazoa > Chordata > Mammalia > Artiodactyla > Delphinidae > Stenella > Stenella coeruleoalba. Next base: position 17,811,914 of record NC_137158.1, on the reverse strand, counting down.
TCCCTGAAACAGAGAAGGACTGTTTATTCACCCAGGTAAGAAAGTCCATCTGCTATGTTATATGTCCCAAACCAGTGAGTTTTCAAATGGAATTTAGAGAACAGTAGGCATTTCTAGGGGGAAACTGTACAAGAAAAACTGTCCCTTCAGGCTCCAGAAGGGTTGTTTTATGGCAATAAAACATAGATTACAAGATTTTCAAAGCTGTTTGAAAACCACCAGAGCTGAGACTCTCAGTTATTCTGCCTCTTTCTTATGTAATTCTTCTAGTTATCTCTTGTTCAGGGTTCACTTTCATAGCCTAGATGTGTTTGTGGTGCTATTTAAGGCAGATTGATTATCACCCAAGAAATCTATGGAATATCAGCAGCAGACAGGTGAAAGCGCTGTACTGAACCCGATTCCTTGGCTTACTGTCCAAATTCAGTGATTATAAATGCAAAAAGAAGCCTGTAATCTACCTGAAGAAAAAAGAAAGGCTGTTGGTAATTTTCATCTTCAAAGACGAAGGTGATTTAACACATAATAAGTTCATCTATTTCTTGGGCTTCCCTGGTGGCACAGTGAATAAGAATCCACCTGCCAGTGCAGGGGACACAGGTTCGAGCGCTGGTCCGGGAAGATCCCACATGCCACAGAGCAAGTAAGCCTGTGCGCCACAACTCCTGAGCCTGTGCTCTAGAGCCTGAGAGCCACAACTACTGAGCCCACGTGCCACAACTACTGAAGTCCACGCACCTAAAGCCTGTGCTCCACAAGACAAGCCGCCACAAAGAGAAGCCCGTGCACCACAACGAAGAGTAGCCCCTGCTCACTGCAACTAGAGAAAGCCCACACAGCATCGAAGAGCCCACACAGCCAAAAATAAATAAAATAAATAAATTAAAAATAGTGTATATGTGTCAACTGCAATCTCCCTAAAAAAAAAAAAAAAAATTTCACCTATTCCAAAAAACTTTTATCCACAACTATGTTCCTGGATTGTTATTTGCAATACAAAATAATTGAAAACTATCTAAATGTTCACCAATAATGGAATATTTCAATAAATTATGGTATATTTACATGTTGGAATATTAAGTAGCAGTTTAAAATGGTGTTTTCAGAACTTGTAATAACAAGGGGGAAATATATTATGAGGGTCTGCGAACAGAAGTAGATGAAAACATACATGCAAAATAAGATCTCACCTGTGTATATAAATCTATATGTTAGAAAAACACTGAGCATAAATTTTAAAATTTTGGTTGTAGTTTTTCCATTCATTCAACTCTTTAGTATTTTCTATAATGCAGCTACAGTATAAAAAAGGGTTTATATTAAAAACAGGATACCTTTTAGAAAAAATTGAAATATAAAATTTCTAAGCCCTCTGCTCTTTCTTCTGTTTCACCAGCCATTCACCAAGTTTTAAAGTAAAACTGCTTTTATTAAAAGACAGAAATTCCATTAAATATACCAATTTTCCATCAGGCACCGTTTTCTCTAATGATGACTTCAATTTTTATGCATAAATACCCTTAGCATTTCTATTTACAGGATCCTGCATTTGTTAACATTTCTGAAACATTCCTCTCTAGGCTTTTGGCAAGTCTAGAGGTTTTCTTTGGTTTACAATCAAGACATGAAGGTTAATCCTTTAGCCAGCATAACCAACTTTGTCTTTAGTTAGTCCGTTGTGGGGCTCAGATGAGTCTTGCTAAGGCAGCAAATTTCTCCCTGTGCTGAGTGGATTTTGATATTTCCCGGGCTGTGCTGTGAGTGGTTGGCTCCCACCCACTCTGGGTCAGAAGGAACAGACCCCCAATCAAATCTACATCAGCTCTCCCTGGGAAGTGATTTTATGGCTTCCAAAGGTCGCATGAATTAACAGGCTGCCTGAGGCTTTTATGTGGCAAATGGTTGATACAATTTAAAAGGTCATATTTTTTCTAACTGGTTGCCTCATATAAAATGTACTTTTATGAGTTCTATTATACAGGCCTGTGACCCAGCTGCATTAGAGGGTCTGAGCAAATTTAATCATGAGCATCTCAACTGCCTTTTCTGAAAAATGGGGCATTATGATGCTGAATGGATAACCAATGTATCATTGTCAAGGACCTCGAAAACAAAGTTTTATGTGAAAGCTTTCTAATGGCTACCCTATAACATATATTTAACCTAACCCATCTTCTGAAATACTTCTACAATACTATATAGATAGGGTCTATTTTACAAGAGACATTGCTTTGCCTCAAAAATCTTTCATATCACTTCAGTGCCCAGGAAGGATCACAGTACTTGTGTATTTTAATTTGGTATCTTAATCTAATTTTTATTTCTAAATTAAGACACTGAAGATGTTTGCGCACTTAGAAAAAACGGTGTGTTGGTTTAGTCTCTGAATGAAATGCAAACAGAAAAAAACCCACTTAAAAGGTACTGAACTTTCCTACTCAAATTGGGGACATTTAGAATACATACTGTACCAGAGTTAATATGTGGTATCTAAGGTTTTTATCATTCAACATGCAATATTCTTGTACAACATTAGCTTGGCAAATAATCGGGGCAGCTGGTTAATCGTTAGCCTTTGACTCTGGACCTGGACTCAAAAACAAGAATATTTATGAGAGGAGGGAAGGTTGAGGGAGAAGAAAAAAAGTTTTGCCAAAATACCATGTTGAACCATTTTTCTACAACATCTCAGTACTTAGTAAATAAGTCTTGACTCTCAATTTCACTATTCTTCAAAATCACTTTCAAGGTGAAGACCTGCCCCTAGAAAACATTTTCTTACGTTTGCCCAGGCAGTAGATCAGCTTGAACTGCAATATTGGAGCAAGATTAGTCAACTTTTCAGAAAAAGGATTTCTTAAAATATTTCTTAATTTTTCTTCTTAAAAAATACCCTCATAATACAATGCTAAAGGGGGAAAATTTTACACATGCATATATAAAAATATGTAATAAAATATGTATATGTATGTGAACTCGACTTAATAAAATATGTACATATATACATAGAAAGTGACTGGAATGGAATATTCAAAAATGTTAGTGGTGCGTGTCCCCAGGTCATAAAGTTATTGATAGTTTCAATTTTCTTTTTAGACCTTTCCATAGATTTATAAAGCTTGAAGTATAATTCACATACCATAATATTCATAACTTAAAATGTAAAATTTAGTGTTTTTTAGTATATTCACAAGGTTGTACAGCCATCACCTCTATTTAATTCCAAAACATTTTCATCACACCTCAAAAAGAGTCTAGGGCTTCCCTGGTGGCGCAGTGGTTGGGAGTCCGCCTGCCGATGCTGGGGACATGGGTTCGTGCCCCGGTCCGGGAAGATCCCACACGCCGCGGAGAGGCTGGGCCCGTGAGCCTTGGCCGCTGAGCCTGCGTGTCTGGAGTCTGTGCTCCGCAACGGGAGAGGCCACAGCGGTGAGAGGCCCGCGTACCGCTATACCCATTAGCAGTCATGTTCTATTCCTCTCTGCTCTTAGCCCCTGGCAACCACTAAGCAATTTTCCATCTCTATAGAGCTTCCCATCCTGGATATTTCATATAAATGGAATTATACAATATACGGTATTTTGTGTCTCTTTTCTTTGACTTAGAATGTTCTGATGTTGTATCATGTATCAGTACTTCATTCCTTTTTATGGCTGAATATTCCATTGTATGAACATACCATATTTTGTTTATCTACTCATCAACTGATGAACATTTGGGTTGTTTCTACTTATTGGCTATTACGAATAATGCTTCTAAGAACATGTGTAAACTGGTATATGGACAGATGCTTCCAATTCTCTTGGGTTTATATCTAAGCATGAAATTGCTAGATCTTACTGTAACTCTATGTGTAATTGTTGAGTAACTGCTAAATTGTTCTCCACAGTGGCTACATCACTTTACATTCCCATCAGCAATATTTGAGGGTCCCAATTTCTCCACATCTTCACCAATGCTTGTATTTGTCTGTCTTTGTGATTCTAGCCATCCTATTGAGTGTGATGTTGTATATATTGTGGTTTTGATTTGCATTTCCTTAAATGGATAATGATATTAAGCATCTTTTCTGTGCTTGTTGGCCATTTGTATATATTATTTTGAAAAATGTTTATTCAGATCCTTTGCCCATTTAAAAAACTGGTTTATTTATCTTTTTGTTCTTGAGTTGTAAGAGTTCTTTATATATTCTAATACAAGGTCTTTGTCAGATATACAATTTGCAGATGTTTTCTTCCATTCTGAGGGTTGCCTTTCCACTTTCCTGAAGGTGTCCTTTGAGGCACGGAAGTTTTAAATTTTGATAAAATCAATTTATCTACTTTTTCATTGTTATTGCTTATGCTTTTAGAGTTATATCTAAGAAATCATTGGCTAATTTAGGTCACAAAAATTTATGCCTATGGTTTCTTATAGTTTTAGATCTTACATATAAAGTTTTGAATTAAATTTTATTTGGTGTGTTGTAGGGATCCAACTTCATTGTTTTACATGTGGATATCCCATTGTCCCAACACAATTTGTTGAAAAAAAATTATTCTTTCCTCTATTCAATTGTCTTGGCACCCTTGTTGAAAATTAATTAACTATAAAGGTAACAGTTTCTTTTTAGACTCTCAATCCTATTCCATTGATTTATATGTCTCTCCTAGGCCAGTACCACACTGTGTTGATTACTGCAGTTTATAGTTTTATAGTAAGTTTTGAAATCAGGAAGAGTGAATTCTCCAACTTTGTCCTTTTTTTTTTTTTTTTTTTCCTGTGGTTGTTTTGGCTTTCATGGGCTCCTTGAATTTCCATGTGAATTTTTGGACCTGCTTGTCAACTTCAAAAAAAGCAGCTGGGACTTTGATAGGTATTGAATTAAACTTATGGATTAAATTGTATGTCCTGCCATTTTAATCATATTAAGTCTTCCATCCCATGAACCTGGAATGTATTTCCATTTATTTATATCTTTTCAAGTTTCTTTCAATAATGTTTTGTACTTTTCAGTGTACAAGTGTTACATTTCTTTTGTCAAATGTATTACTAAGTATTTTATAATTTTTGACACTATTGTAAATAAAAATATTTTCTTAATTTTATTTCATGTTGTTCATTGCTAGTGTGTGGAAAAGCAGCTGATTTTTGTATACTGATCTTGTATACTGTAACCTTGCTGAATTCATTTATTAGCTTTAATAGTTTTGGTGGCTTCCTTAGAATTGTCTATATATAAGATCCTCTTATGTGGGAATGGAGATGGTTTTAATCCCTTCTTTACAGTCCAGATGCCTTTTGTCTCTTCTTCTTGCCTAATTGTCCTGACTAAAACGTCAAATTTAACGTTGAATAGCGTGGATACCCTTGCCTTGTTCCTGATCTTAAGGGGAAAACTTCCCATCTTTTACCATTAAATACGATGTTAGCAGGGAGTTTTTGTAGATGTCCTTTATCAGGCTGAGAATTCTCTTCTAGTCTTAGTTTATTGTGTTTTTATCATAAAATGCTGTTAAATTGTGTCGAAAATTCTTTTGCATCGATTGAGATGATCATGTGGTTTTTGTCTTTTATTATATTAATATGGTATATTGTCCAGAACTGAGCTAGAGAGAGTTGGGCCAGGTGTCTCCATTCTAGGTGGTCAGTTAAAACAATAAGCCAAAATGAAAGCAACAGTCAAGCCTTCCATCACTTACAGTGATAGTATAGACAAGAAGCTAAATAGGAAAAAGTGCCTGTGCTATTTTTCCCCATAAAATGGTGCCAGGAGGTCAATGGATCAATGCAGATATTGGGGACCATCTCACTGCTGAGGGATCCCCAGACAAAAGAGTCCTGCTGATTTATGGACCCAGGGTTGTAGGGGAGGGAGAGGGAGAAGGGCTAGGGGTGGAGAAAGTATCTTCAAGGCTCCTCGGATAAGGTGGGCTTGACAGAGGCACCTGAGAGAGGCCTTGGCTGAGGTTCCTCTGATAAAGAGGCCTCAAATGGAGGCTCCTGAGCTAAGAATGCAGATATTCATAAAAGCAAGGCTGGCCAGAGGGGACTGAGCCGCAACTCCCATCAGAGATTGCGTTTTAGTGGCTATGCATCAAGTCTGGTGTGTATGGGGGGAGAAGCTTTCCCCTCTGAGGCCTGTCGGGTAAAACCTTTATTATTACCTTCGGTCAGGCCTGAAAGATCACTCCTAGAGTTTTGGCCTGGAGGAAGACTCCTCACGTATTACACTGAGTGATTTTTGTATGTTAAACCAATCTTGCATTCCTGGAATAAATCTCATTATTATGATCTTCTGGTAAACGTGTAGCATCCTCCAAGGTTGAGGAAGACACCACCAGCCAAGGGGAGGCTTGACTATGGTCTGCACTTTGGGGATCAGGGAACTGAGGCAGTACTGATTGCAGCTCTATAGCACTTCTGTGTTATGGTAATGATTCTGAGTCCCTTCTTGGACATCAGGTACTATGTGACACTTTCTGGCTGGAGTTGTAATTGGTAGAAGGTCCTCTTCTCTGGTGAAGTGATCAACCATCTTGGGAAGTATATTTTGAAATGGAAGTAACACCAGATCAAAGAATTACCTAGACGAGCAGCACACTTTGTGTGAGGCAGAAATAAACTTCTGTTGTTAACCCACTGTGGTTTTGGAATTGTTCTTTAGAACAGCATAGGCTTATCTAGCCAGACTAGTATGAGGGTGGTAACCGCTCCTTGTGTACAGCATTCATTGACTTTGCAGCATGAATTTTATGGAGCAGGGCTGTGATAACATACAGAAGGGTGTGAGTCTAGGGACAGCATCCACTGGGTTTTAACGAGACAGTCTTCATCTTCAGTTTGAAGCTGAGCTTTGCACAGATGTACCTAGGACAGAACTCGGATTTCTTCTTTTCCAGATCAATAAAGCCCTAATTAGTTGACCTTTCTGGTCTGCTTCAAACATTGTTTTTATGTCATATCATTTCTTTCTTCTTGGGTTTCATTTGTTTTTCTTTGCCCAAATACTCCGGCAGAGGAAGCCTGCCATATGTTCTACGAATTAACCAGTAAACTCACTCATCAGAAACATTGTTTGTCCATTATAGTCAATTCTCATGAACCCATTAAGGCAGGACCAAGGGAATCATAAACACGAATCTCCATTCTGCTGCCTTGAGCCTCACCACCTTCTCTGTTCAGGTAGTTGAGTGACAAATGATCATTTTTCAAAATCAGTTCCTTTCATTGAAATGGCTTACTTTCACACATGATCAAGTTTGGGGATTTTATTTTCCAGGTCAAAAAAAATCCCTGAAACTTTTCTACCAGTTATTCAAATGTATTCTTTCATGCCTAGTTAGCAACAATTATCTCTAGGAGGAAGTGTGATAGGCCTTTAAATGGTTACTGCACTACAGCTAACAGATGGGAACAACTGTAGTTCAAGCAAACAAATGAAAAGAGCAAAGGGACTTCAACCTGGAAGCTTAGAGAGAGAGGCCTGAGACTGACGGTGATGGAGGGAAATCACAGAGGCAAAGTCTTGTGGAGCAACGTAGGCATCCTCAGTTCTCCACTGGCTCTAAGGTGCTCACCTGGGGGAGACACTTAGCACCAGGTAATGGTTTTAGTCCATTGGTGCTGATGAGAAATGCTAATACTTCTTATTAAAGTCTCAGCAAAGAACGCCTAATAAGAGGGAAAAGTGTCATCCTGCAAAGTGTCGGTCCCTTTCAAAGTGACTGGTGTCCAATTTTGGGTCATAAAGAGTCAGAAAAACAACATACCACTTTTTCAGTAAGACTTAATTCTTTCTACATCTCTCTCCTTTATTGATTCATTAATTGAATATCTCCTATGTGCCAGAAACTCTGCTGAGTGTTCAGAATAAGCAATGAATAAGACATACTTTTACCCTCAAAAATCTTTACCCTCTGATGGGTATATCTTTACACTTTATTGTCTGTGGGGTAAAACAAAGCTGTGTGGTATTTATCAGGTGAGAGCAATTTGTGACCAGAGCTGTGGAGGGTGCTGGAAAGCGTCACAGAGGAAATAGCGGTGAAGGACGAGTGAGTGGGACCCCGATCAATGCCACGTACTCTGTCCAGCTCTCGTCATATTTGCCTTACTCCTGTTCCCTTCTACAGGTTGGAGAGGAGGTCCTAGGAGGAGACCAGCATGACTTGAGCTTTTCCCATGGGCAATCAGAATGGTGGCAATCTTCTGAGCAACAGTGTTTAGGAATACAAAAGGAGGAGCAGGGTGATGAGTCAGTAGTAGACATGTCATTTGGAGGTTCCTACAAGATATCTAGGAGATGTTTGGGAGGCAACAGATTTATTTTATCTGGAAGAATGGATTTTTTTTTTTATTCTTTCAAATGTTTAACACGGCTAGTTGTTAGGGATGCAGGGGGAAAATAAGCATGTAGGCTAAAGACGTGTTGTAACTTCACAAAGTACTCTGACATACACTCTGTCAATTGGGTTTCAGGCAGGAAGCAGTTAGCATGCTCAAACTGAGTAGAGTTTAATAAAGGGATTATTTACAAAGGAGCAGACGGGGGAAGGAAAATCAAGATAGTGTAGCACCATAGAGTTCATAATAGCAGGAAGTCATTATCAAGAGCAGACAGCGGTTACCAGTTCCCAGAGAGGAAGTAGAGAGCCCTGCAGAGAGAACCATGTGACAGGAGCTGTGGCTTTTAGTAGAGAGAAGATGACCAGTTGAGCCTCCCAGAGAGGCAGCCCATCCCCTGCTAGTACCTCCATTCGCGTGACCAGAGACAGAGGACAAAGATGCCCTTGACAGAGACCCTCCAGCTCAACCTCATGGGGCACAGAGGAGGATGCAGAAAGTTGGGGAGTAGATCTAGAGAGGTAAATAGATGTTCAGCATACGTACATAGTTTATGGGTGTGTGTGCTGAACATCAGGTTCCATATCCCTGATCAGGGAACTAGGATCCCGCATGCTGCGGCCAAAAAAAAATGAAGTCAACAGGCTACGAAATGATGATCGTGTGTTGAACTCAGCTCTCTCTCCAAGTCTTACGCTTTCTCATGGCATCTTGCAATTCTGAGAGAGCTGGGTGAGAAAGAAGCATGGAAGCACATGGGCAGTTTGATCTGAAAAGACAGTGAGATTGGACTTGCCTGATGTCTTCAGGCTGAGCAGTAGCAGGAGTAAAATCTCAGAGGTCGAAAGACTGGTCTGGTCAGGCTAGAGAGTCAGAAGAGAAGAGGGCGGTGGGCGGGGTGCTGGAGACAACATTTAAGAGACCAAGGGCTTGAAAGATGCCACAGGAGCCAGTTGCATAGAAGGGAGCAGAAAATTCACAGAAAGGAGAAGGAGACGAGGCTCAGAGGGATTAAGCCACATACCCAAGAAAATAACGACAGTTAAGAGCAGCAACAGCATTTACCTGACTGCACAAGCAGTGATCTTTCTGGGAGAGCCTTTCTTTACATACTCCCCTCTTCCACACCAAGGCACTTAGAGTGTCCAGAGTTCCACTACCTTCACTGACTCAGCAGGAAATCTGAAGATTCAGTTGCCCAGTGAAAGGATCTATTTTCCTACTTCTACCCCCAACTCCCTTCTCCTTCCCTTCCCCTCTCCCCTCCTACACTCCTCCCTAATCGTGTTGAAATATCTCTAATGCCTCCTGGACTTCCCTGGTGGCACAGTGGTTAAGAACCCACCTGCCAATCCAGAGGACACGGGTTCGATCCCTGGTCCGGGAAGATCCCACATGCCACGGAGCAAGTAAGCCTGTGCGCCACAACTACTGAGCCCGCGCACCACAACTACTGAAGCCCACGTGCCCAGAGCCCGTGCTCCACAACAAGAGAAGCCACCGCGATGAAGAGTAGCTTCTGCTCGCCGCAACTAGAGAAAGCCCGCGTGCAGCAGCAAAGACCCAATGCAGCCAAAAATAAAATAAATAAAAATTAAAAAAGAAAAGAAATATCTCTAATGCCACCTGGCAGAATATCCATCCCTTCAACTGATATTTATTGAGTCCCTACCATGGTAGGCATTGTTCCTAGGTGCTGGGGATTTGACAGTGAACAAAGAAGACGGAAATCTCTGCCCTCAAGAAGCTTACATTTTAGCTGGGAGAAAACAAATTAAGTAAAATTTATCATACTGCTGATACGTGCTATGGAGAAAAAGTTAAAAAGGGGGAATCTTGCTGGAGGTGGTAATTTTAAATAAAAAGGTCAGGAGATCACATTTGGAAAAAAGCCTAGGGCATGGGACAAGGGCTATGGGGATATCTGGGGAAAGCACATCCAGTTAGGAATGAGCAGAAGCAAAGGCTTGAAGACTCTGGCTGTGACTCTAAGTGAAATGCGAAGACTCTGAGGTCTTTCAGCAGCGAAAATACACGTGCCTGAACATAAATTGTAAAAGGCTCACGCCCACTGCTCTGCAAATGGGCTGTGGATGGATAAGGACAGTAGCCGGGGACCAGTTAGGAGGCAATCATGTGCGGGGGAGAGATTATGGAAGCTGTGTTGGATGCAGTTAAAAAAAAAAAAAAGTTCAGTTTCTGGGTGTAATTTGAAGCTGACAAGGTTTGCTGGTGGATAGCATGTGGGAAAGAGACAAAGAGAGGGGTCAACGATGAGGCTGTGAGTTTTAGCCAGGAAGCTGGAAGGATGGAGTAGCCATTTTCTGGGTGGTTCCTCCTGGGAGTCTGAGGTAGGAGTTCAGGTCGGGACGTGTTACGTTTGAGATGTCTTTTAACATCCAAGTAGATATGGTGAGTAGGCAGCAAGATAGGAGCATCTGTAGTTGAGCGAGGTCCAGACTGGTGACACAAATGTGGGAGTGAGCAGGGAATTCCCTGGCGGTCCAGTGGTTAGGACTCTGTGCTTTCGTTGCTGGGACCTGGGTTTGATCCCTGGTCAGGGAACTAAGATCCCACAAGCCGTGTGGTGTGGCCAAAAAAAAAAAAAAAAAAAAAAAAGTAAGGGGCTTCCCTGGTGGCACAGTGGTTGAGAGTCCACCTGCCGATGCAGGGCACACGGGTTCGTGCCCCGGTCCGGGAAGATCCCACATGCCGCGGAGCGGCTGGGCCCGTAAGCCATGGCCGCTGAGCCTGCGCGTCCAGAGCCTGTGCTCCGCAACGGGAGAGGCCACAGCGGTGAGAGGCCCGCGTACCGCAAAAAAAAAAAAAAATATGTAGGGGTCAGCATGTAGATGTTACTTAAGGCCATGAGGCAGAAGCCCCTGGAGAGGGTGTATTTAGTGAAGTGCTGATTCTGAAGTGCTCTAACCTTCAGAGGTCTGTACAGGAATGATACGAGCCATGGGCGAGAGACAATGGGGAGGGGCTTGAGGAGCGATAAACTGGAGTTCACAGATCTTGCCCAAAGGTGGTAGCCACCTCTCAGATCCAGCTGATTTCTGCCATGAAAAATGCACAAGCTGTCCCAGTGGCACCAGAACTCCCCGACAAAACATATCTCCAGATCACCAGTTGGTGACCTCGGCCTTTCTGGGTTTACCACCCCCCTGCAACTCTGTCATGCTATTTGATCAGTCTCATCTCTGTTCACAAGCTCAGATTTTGCACAGTACCTAGTGCTTGATATTGTGGGTCTAGGTTCTCCTTTAATTCGTAAATCTAGGCTTTACTTTCTGGAGGACCAGTGGTGTGCTGGTGCTAGCTTCCACTGGCTTAACGGAAACCAATTTTAGATTTTCTGAAATTTTGCAAGCTAGATAATAAACACAGCCATTATTAAAATTAAATGACCTAATAACCAGCTAGGACCTAGTGTAGAGCACAGGGAACTATACTCAATATTTTGTAGTAACCTATCAGGGAAAAGAATCTGAAAAAGAATATACGTATATATAACTGAATCCCTTTGCTGTACACCAGAAACTAACACAACATTGTAAGTCAACTATACTTCAATAAAAAAATTAAATGACATAAACATAAATACTCAAAACTCATCACTTCCTAATTATTTTTACTACATTTTGTTTTTCTGTGTGCTTCTGAGGGTTGGTTTGTTTTTTAACTTTAATTTTATCTGTATCCTGGAAATACTACACAGTGCTATGTATTGCCTCCTAACTGGTCTCTTCCTAACTCTGCTTTTAGTGACTTCATGCTGGTAGCTTTAAATAGGCCATGTGGGAATATTTACACCACGAAAATACAAATCAGGGCCATTTTCCCTGGAAAGCCAGTTTGAAACCTTTATCAGCATACCACTGTACAAATGTCATCCTTGGGAATACATCACAAGTGTCTGATAGAAACTGAACGTGACAATGGTAGACAGGCATGGAGAGACTAAAGTTCAGATTGACTATTCCCTAATTCCTGACAGAGTATTTACTTGATGATCATTTTTTAAATAAGTCTAAGCAATTGCTGCATGGATTTTCAGAGAAGCCACACCTGCAATTTGCATCTTCTGTTTTGCCAGTTACAAAACTGATGGGATGCACCACAGAAGGTCAACACAACAATTCTCCAAGGAGTTCTCTGCAAAATAGCTTGACATTTTGGGTCAGTGTTTCCTGACTGCCACTCAGTGATAAACCCTATTATAAAATTGCAGTTGGAAAGAATATATAGTTTTCCCCAGAGCTCAAGGAGCAGGTAAAGAGAGACAAAGTATAATTAGGACAGTGGGGAAATGACTCTTCAGAGAGCAAAACATGTACAACAATTTTTTAAATTCAAGTTTTAAATTCCATTTTTAAAAGGTCTATGCCTTTGCAAGAAATAAGTTTTCAACCGTCAAGGGTTCAAGTTGGGCGTCATGTAGCTCTCACGTAGGTAAAACCAAATGAGGCTTACTTTCCCCTTCAGGTTTCCTGAAGCTAACCTTTTTCCTTCCTTTTTACATGCCCTCTCCACAAATAGAGCTGGTAAAAAGTATCTGTTACAATGACCCAGGCTTTATCATTCATGGCAAATCTTTCTAAATTATAGGCTTTTCCTCATAGAGACCATTTACAGTGGGCATAATACAAGGCTGTGTTCAACCATGGCACTCTTTGAACTAGACGTACCATGTTATTACCACACTAAACTGGAGTGGCCAGTTTTTCTATAAATAAATATCCTCCTCACTGGGTAGATGAAAATCCTTAGTAACAGTTCCTGTATTATTGATTTTCTGGTTTCTAGTTTCTCTGCTGGGAATGACTTTTGAGTTGTTTTGAAAAGAGAAGTATTGTAAACACTTGACTGTTGGCGAACTCAAGAAAAATCCGATTAACAGGGAATCAATAATATTATTACTCAGCTGGGTTCCCTGTAATGCTTCCATCTCTGGACCAGGTGAGTGGATGGGGTGAGGAAGTGAGCTCTTTCAAAGAGATCGTGTGTTGTTCCTGGATTCCATTTGTTTCTTTGCAACAGTCCTTTAATTTTGGAATGTTGGAAATGGAGCTAATGATGACAGTTTGAACAAGATTGGCTTCCTCTCTGAGGGAGAACAAAGCAGAGATTATTGGCTTTGACAAAGGTGGCTGGAAGTTTAATCAACCACTCTGAGACGTTGTATCATCCACAGGAAATGAAGTCCAGGAATTCACTAGAATTGTATGGCTCTTTATACAACATTAGAAGTCCATGCACACATTATATTTTCAGGTCAGTGGTTTGATTGTTGATGCTGTTTGTCTTGTTTTCTTTTCCTATAAACCCTCTAAATAGAGGTTTGGAGGCATTTAAGGGCAGGATTCTGGTAGAAGCCTCAGGCATCATCTGATTTCCTTCACTGCCATATCTTGGGTCCCTGCAACTACATCTTCTAGCCCTGGGGACAAGTTCCTGGCCAGGACCCCCTGGTCAGACACCTGTGCTCCCAGAGTCAAGTCAGCTATGTAGATCTCTGCTGAGTTCTAATCTTTTGCACCTGTTCTGATATTGCTTTCTTGTGAACTGGCTCTCACCTGGACCTCAAACCTATTATTGAAATCCTCAACCTGTCTACTTTTGCCCCAGGGCTTAGCTGGATATGCTTCCCTAAGCCAGACTTCCTGTGGTTGAGTTCCTGATACCTCACAACACTCTCCATCTTTGCCTGGTCTGCCTGCCTGACTACACATCAGGTGACCACTGATGACCAGATCCCATGACATGTGCTCACCTCTTTGGGCTTTTATCAATTATAGCCTTGTTCTTAGTCCTGGCTACACATCTGAGCCACAAGTGAACTTTTATACTGTGTCTGGGACTCACTCCTAGGAATTCAGATTTAGTTGGTCTCATAGGGAATATTGATTTTTTTTTTAGAAATTAAAATTCCTTGTTATGGGCTGAATTGTGTCTCCCCCCCACTCCCAATTCATATGTTGAAGTCCTAACACCCAGTACCTCAAATGTGACTGTATTTGAATATCGGGTCTTTAAATAGGTAATTAAGTTAAAATGAAGTCATTAGGGTGGGTCAGAATCTAATATGACTGATACTCTTATAAGAAGAGGAAATTAGGACACAGAGACACAGAGGGAAGACCATGTGAAGAAGATGCAGGGAGAAGAAAGCCATTTACAAGCCAAGGAAAGAGGCCTCAGAAAAAAATACACCCTGGTGACACCCTGACCTCAGACTTCTAGCCTCCAAAATTGTGAGAAAATAATATTTGTTAGTCAAGCCACCCAGTCTGTGGTATTTTTTATGGCAGTCCTGGCCTTAAATAGATTCAATGAGTAGCCAGGAGTGGGAACCACCAATCTGGTTCCGAAATTTTAGCATTCATCAAGTCACCTGGAGGGCTTGTTAAAACACAGGTTGCTGAATCCAAGCCTCAGAATGTCTGATTCAGTACATACTGAGTGCGAGCTGAGAATCTGCATTTCTATCACCAGATGCTGTTGTAGCTGGTCCTAGGACCGTATTTGCAAACCACTGCATTAACTTATTATGTGTTGTAGTTGACCTTCCTTGATCCTCCAACTTGTGCTGTCAATTCTTGGACTGTTATGGAACAGCCTCAGTGCCCAGGGGTTGCCTGGTCCTTGGTCCTGGTTCTACCTGGGCTGAGTAAAGATTCATACATTTATCTGCCCTTGATTCATACATTCATTAATTTCCAAATTCATACATTAGGAAAATGGAAATTCTGGTGAAAAAACATGTCTGGGAAGAGCTGCAGTTTCAAGAAGGCTGTATATATGTTTGTGAATATATGTATCTTTCTACAAAGGATCTGAGGCAACTACTAAAATTTGGGAGAACTCGGTCACTTCCCATTTGAAGATCTGAATAAATATTTCAATTTCAATACATTAAATATCAAATGAATTCTATCGGTTTCTGTGACATTAATATTTACTAGACATTTTTTAAAGTTTTTCCTCTCAACAATTTATTAACATTTCATTTTGAAGAGTCAATATAAGTAATAATAGTATTGGTAATGCTGTCTCAGATTTGAAGAGTACTTTGTGGTGTGCCAGGAAGAGGCTGGATGTGACACTCCATCATGTATTACCCCCTTTTAGTCTTGTGAAGCCTGATCACACTAGAACTTTTAAGTTCCTTCTTCCTGACATCCATCTCTTTGGCTCTGGGTTAGCTAGCTGAAGCATGAGAATTTCACTGTCTGAAGCCATTCCTGTCCCCTACTTGCTCCTCTAACAGAGCCTTTAAAGTACTATTTGACCAACCCACCGTTTTTTGTTTTTTTTTCGGTACGCGGGCCTCTCACTGTTGTGGCCTCTCCCGTTGCGGAGCACAGGCTCTGCACGCGCAGGCTCAGCGGTCATGGCTCACGGGTCCAGCCGCTCCGCGGCATGTGGGATCTTCCTGGACCGGGGCGTGAACCCGCGTCCCCTGCATCGGCAGGCGGACTCTCAACCACTGCGCCACCACGGAAGCCCCAACCCACCCTTTTAAGCACCGTAGAGGGGAAGACAGCCTCAGGCTGTGAATTCCTTGAGAGTTATCTTTATGCCCCCAGTGAACAAGGATTAAGTGTGCAATAAGTATGGATTAAGTATCCAATAAATAATCGTTGACTCAATCAGAAAATGAAACATGCATTTTGCATAGAATATGTTATTTCTCACCTTTCTGCCTTTTCATATGCTCTTCCTTTTCCTGGGTTACATGACCCCCCTTCTTTATCTAACTTTGGCTTCAAGACTCAGTACAAAGACTTATTCTGATCTGAGCTTAAGCCCTAGCAGAGTCCATCACTGTGCTGTTTCTCCCCTTTGCTTTGAAATTCAGTGGCTATTGATTTAGTAATCCCATCAATAAGAGCTAAACTTTAGAAAGTGCTGTGCAAAGCGCATTCATATGCGTAATTTCATTGAATCTTCACAAGAGTCACCTGGGGCTTTTAAACACTATACAGTCTCAGTCCCACCCAACAGCAGACACAGCAGAACACCTGGAGATGAATCCTAGGCGTTAGCATTTTAAAGAGCTCCTCCTTATTTCAACCTGCAGTCGAGATGGGGAATCACTGAGTCAGAGGGACCACATCTATGACACAACACATAAGCCTTCTCTTGTTTGAATGAGCTCTTACAACCTGAAAGAGATTTAAAAATAGTTCAGAAACTTCTCCATTCTTGGCCTCTCCCTTCCCTTCCCATGCAATGTTCCCAGCCTTCTGCAATTTTCAGCTCTTCTCTACAGTCTAAGATCCTCTTCCTCCACCTGCTTTCTAGACTGAATCACTTTCTGTCCCCTCTCGGTTCCTTCTAGATGCTTCCCCAATTACCACCAAGTTCAGCAAAACAAAATGGCAAGTTGTTCTCACACTAGCCTTTGGGAAGCCTCAGTTCATCTTCACACTCGTAGGGTGATCATCCTTTCAAAGCCCCTCCTTTGAGGGAGAGGCATGGCCACATCTTTTTCTATCTTCAGTTATAAACATTCAACAAACGAGAGCAAATTACTTGCTCACTGATAAGGCTGGTGGTGGAGAGGATGCAGGGATTTGTAAATTGGATTTAAGATCTTGGAATTTCTTTAAGGGGTGTCCTGGAGAGGATCTAAACTAGAGTTACAGGTTCAGAATAGCATTTGCCAAAGATAACAGGGGCTGCAGTTGAACTGAAGAGGATTAAGAGTTGGGAAACTACCTGAGGCAAAGATTGGATTTGTGGAGTAGAGGGAAATATTTTAGAAGTGGAATCCGTAAAGCAGCTTTAAACCCATACAGCTTCCCACTCCTCTGTGTCGTTGTAATTGTCCTTGAGGTGATTAGATGTCACTCAACAGGGGAACTTTTGTATTTTAAAAGGGGTTGTAGGTAATTCCCTGGTGGTCCAGTGGTTAGGACTCTGCTCTCACGCTGGGGGCCTGGGATCAATCCCTGGTCGGGGAACTAACATCCCACAAGCCGCGCGGTGCAGACAAAAAAAAAAGAAAAAAAAAGGTTGTCAATTAAAAGCATTTTAACACCTACTTAGCATAATTTAATCACTTCTAAACCTTGTTTCCTTTATAAATTAAACACAAGTTTGGCTCTTAAACAAAGAATGGGAATGGGAAGCCAAAGGTAATTAAATATAAACTTTTCTGGTTTTCTTCTCTTGATCAACACTGACTTCTGATGTAAGCACTCAGCAAACATAAAATGTTTTACATCTAACAGTAAGAGGTTTTAAATCAACTGGAAGCAAGAACAAAAAACGAAAAAGAAAATGTCCTAGCTCTTCCTTCAATCCACTGCTTTGCGTATATCGCTGCGTGTGTTCATTATAATTTAAGTTCTTAAAAGTTATTGAGCCAATTGGAACCTGAAGGTTATAATGTGGTGAATTTCCAGAAGCTCAAGCCCACATTTCACTCATAGTAACCGCTCAGGGTCCACCAAACCTCCTGGCATTCAAGACCTTTCCCAGTGTTCTCCAAGACCAGTCCACAAAGGACAAGCCATGGACAGGGCAGCCATATGCTGTCGGGGGCCCAGGACAGTTCCAACTGATGCTTATAATCTGGGGCTAATTTTACTCTAGTCCCTTTCATTTTCAAAAGTATCCTGATTCAGACTGTAAATTACTTGATCATTCTAGCTGTGAAGTATAGAGCAGATGTTTTTGTTGTAAAGGGAGAAGTTTCTCCAATATAAGACAGTTCACTTTTCCTTTCCTTCTTGACTCTGAGTAACTGACCTGGGTGAGTGACAGAATCATGTGCTTCCATGAGTTGGGACTGGAAGTAACCACGGGAAAACAGTGGAAGTGGGCTGGTGTGGGAGGGGAAGATTGGAGGTTTCTCAAACCCTCCTTATGGATGGCAGGGGTGGGATAAGAAGCAAGTGAATTTTACTATGGACACCAGTGGATCAGGGAAAAATTACTGATGAAAAATAGGATAGTTATTCTTCCTGGGACCCAAATCTTAACATCTCCTTGGCAAACTGAGTTAGAGACTGCCTGGGAAAATCCCATCATATCAATCATAAAAGACAGGGACCAATGACATGCATGAGGGCAAGAAATCAAAGGACTGAAAAGCCACATTGGGTAGACTCTAAGTGTGCCCACAGTGTGGTTTGAAGTGGGGAACTCCAGCATCAATGTCGGTGGGTGACTTTCACACTCATGCCTCCTCTGGAGCTGATGACTGCACCACATTGAACAAGGTGACTGACCTCTATGTGCCTTGCTTTTCTAAACCGGGAAGTAAGGAGTATCAAAAGTGACTACATCACTGATAAAGACATTGCTTTGTTTTGCAAGTAGAAATCTTATTCCGGATTTCTTCTTTCTGGTGTAAAGCTTCTGTAAAGAGGGAGCAAACCTGTGTCCCTCATATATTGGTGAAACCTTTTCTTAGACTAGGTTATCACTGGCTAGACTGAAACTTATTATTGCTTGTCAAAAAGAAATCCCCAAATTGTGCTGTATGTATTTTTACCTTAAAAGCCACAATTTTGATTTAGATGACATATGTACGCCCATACAAAATGAATGAAATTGATGTTTATTTTTGTGGCTTCATAAATTCATCCATATAAGAAAAAAATAATCTTATTGGACTCTTTTTTTATCATCTTTATTTCTACCTCAATTTGTACATATATGTTTCTACTATTGGTATATATATGTATGAGGAATGAAGGGTTCTCAATTTGTACATATATGTATTCATGGAAATTTTCTAGATCCATGGAAAATTTCTTGAATGTCCATCATTCACTTGATTCAGTTGTAAAATACTAATTCTACAGAGACAAACAGCGTTAAATGGGGCTAAAGAGTGCCATATAGTTTCACATAGTATAGATGAATAAATATTCATATGGATATAAGTATATGTGCCAAGTCAGAAGGAACTTGGGAGGACATCTTATTGGACTCTTGAAAGTAAAAGTCTAGATTCATTTTCATTTGCATAAACACAGACCTAACATTTGAGGAACTAACTGCTCTCAAATCCCAGAAATCAGCTAAATAAATAAATATTATTTTTAAAAGACAAGCATAATAGGTTTCTGAACTCAGTCTCATATGGAATGTCTGTGCTCATGGTCCAAAGTGGAGAACTTTTTAAAAATGTAAAATATAAGTGTTCTTTTTGACCTCATTTTCTAATACTAGATCTTCTTATTCCTCTTACCCCCCAAGAGAGCGTCTTGTGGACAAAAGCCTTGCTACTCAAAGTGCGTTTCCAAGTCAGCAACATGGACACCACCTGCAAGCTTGTTAGAAATGAAGAGTCTTAGACCCCATCCCAAAGCTACTGGATTAGAATCTGCCTCGTAACAAATTCTCTGGGTGATTTTCATGCACTCGAGTTTGAGACGCACTGGATTAGAGAGCACTTGGCCAGGAATAGCATAGAGCATAAAAACAATTTAGTCAAATAGAAGAGTGAGTGGAATTAAAATGCCTTGGGTCTGAAAGAAATTATATTAATCCTTGGAGGGCTTTTTTCTTATCCCTGTGTGCACAATGATGTCCACCTCTGTCTTCTCTTACCACTTGTTTATAGTATCTTTCTCTTTCATATTATATATGGCGGTTGCATGTAATTGTGCTTTAACTTCATAATTGCTATTACTTAGCAAAATTTCAAACTTCCTCTAAAATTACTTCACTCCCAACCCTACAATATGCTCTATTGACATAGCCTATATCTGTTTCCTTTTCTCTGAGACTCCCACCATGAAAAGCAGACATAATATGAAATAGAAGACTGGTTTGGCTTGAGAATGTACTGATTCTGGGAGTGGAGCCAAGGACCAGTGCCAACCAGAATTGGATGAATAATACTAGGGGTAAAGCAAGATTTGGGATCTGCATTAGCAGAAAGAGGGGCTTATCTTAGTCATGGATCAGCATTCTGCTTTAGCGTGAACCACAGCTGGTAAGAATGTTCATTTCTGAGGCTGCAACATGGTATACTCTTGGCCGAGAGTGTTTCCAGAAGCACCATCAATGGAAGGAGACGCTTGGGAATTATTTTTTCTTTTCTATTATGTTTCCACTAACAAATTATAAAGCTTCTTCCCAATTAAGATTAAAAACAGAAACAGACTCATCTTGATTATGGAAGATAGAGCAGATGAAATTGTATAGTTAGAAGGTGGAATGAACCAAAGCTTTAGAATCAGACAGACATGCTAGAGTTCAAATCCCACATCTGCCACCTATGAACTGTAAACATGACCAAATTATTTGACCTCTTGGAGCCTCAGATTTCTCACCTGTAAAATGGGGATTATACTATTTATCCTGAAGAATTGTTTTAGAGAAGCCAGTGGGATGATGTATTTACGGTCTCCAGGATAGGTCCCTGCATTTAATCACTCTATGTATATTAAAATTTCACCTTTCTCCTTTCTTCCCTAATTCTATTCTCAATCAGTGGGCAGGATTATTTTATATGATTGACTAAATACTTGAGAGATAGTCACTACTGTGATTGAGAACCAAATTGGTGAGTGTGATCTGCATATAACAGCATTATAAACAGATGCATGAGTATTATTTTTCAGATTACACTGCTGTGCAGAAGGAACAAGGCTGATTAGTTTGAATAGATGTGAAGATTAGTACGGTTCTGGAATTCTTCTGCAGCGTCCCAAAGAAGAGAACTATGGTCATCTTCAAATGTTTCCCAATATTTAGGAGGGGCCCTTTCTTTCTACTGTCTTACTTTTGAAGACTATGTAGGAAGTGATTCTTAAAAGGGAAATGTTACTGAAATGGATACATGTTTTTAATTTTTCTATGAATATCATTTTCATCTCATTCATCTAGGTCTTACTTCAATATTTAAGTGTTTACAGAGCCAGATATTATGTTAGGTACCAAGTGTACAGAAATCAACAAAACCACCAGCCAATAAATAAATATAGAATTTACGAACTTTGATAAGGGCATTCAAGGGAGAGAAAAGGTTTTATCACAGTGTAGTTCCTTTCTAACCTTAGGGTTTCTATCTGGAAATAAAGCAATACATTTTTCCCCTTACGTTTTGTTCCCTTTATATATTTATTTTGAGTGTCTACTTCTCCTTTGTAAATTCACAGCATTTTGATCATATTTTTCTTGGTGTTTGGGATGTTAAATTTTATTCGGCTTCCTTAATTCTACTAAATCTCTTTAAATTTTTTCCTGTATAACTTGATTCTACTTCCTTATTTACACTATATGGACTTCTTTTTGTGAGAATGAAGGAATCATGACTATAAATTCTAGCTATTTTATCCATTATCTAGAATAGGTCTAGATATTTTGCTAATATTGAGAAAATGCGGAACAAGTACAGGACCAGAGTCCAAAAACAAAGAGGATTTTTGTTTGATTACAGCTGGCCTGACCCCAATCATGGGCTTAACCAAGGTAAATAATATTTCAGCTCTATCCTGAGATGAATGTATGGAGATGGCAGAAAACACTGTGGTAGATTGTTGACGCCAATTGTTCATGCCTCTCTTTATCCACCCTCTTTGCAATGTGACTTCACAGACTACCATTAAGAGGTGGACTTTAGTTCCCTACTGCCTGAATCTGAGCTAGATCTGTGTGACTTGCTTTAGCCAACAGAATGAGGAGGAAGTGAGTTTATGTCACTTTTGAGTCTAGGCCTTATGTTAATCTTATCCAGACGCTATGAAAATAAGCTGGGGCTATCCTACTGGTAGATGGAGTCATACAGCCCAATTACTCCTATCACCCCAGCCAACAGCCAGACCGTCGCCTGACGTGAGTGAAGCCATCCTTGACCAGCTAAGTCCCACTGACACCCCAGCTGATTGTGAATACATGTATGAGTCCAGCTAAACCTGAATCAGATGGTCAGAACTACACAGCTGAAATGTAGTATAAGCAATAAAAACAAACAGAAACTCATTATTTTAAGCTTCTGAGTTCTATTACTTAATAATAACTAATTTCAGGGCTTCCCTGGTGGCGCAGTGGTTGAGAGTCTGCCTGCCGATGCAGGGGACACGGGTTCGTGCCCCGGTCTGGGAAGATCCCACATGCCACGGAGCGGCTGGGCCCGTGAGCCATGGCCGCTGAGCCTGTGCGTCCAGAGCCTGTGCTCTGCAACGGGAGAGGCCACAACAGTGAGAGGCCGCGTACCGAAAAAAAAAAAATAATAATAATAACTAATTTCAAATATTCTCATTTGAATGATTCCACTGTTTACTTAAGGTGATACCCATTTTTCCTTTTCCCCATCTACTTTCACTATGACTTCCAGCCTTGGTAAAACTATTTTTATCTTTTTATGTCCTTTGGCTGGTAAGAAAATCTGAAGGCAGCAGTGTGCTGGTAAAAATTTCACAACAAGTCTCCTAGGAAAAAAAAAGTGTGTGTATATATGTACATATGTACATAAATTTATTATAAATTTTACATATATAAAGAATGTATAGTACACTATTTATAAATAATAATAAAATATACAGTGCTCTGTAAATTCCACATATCCAGTTGATTCCCACAGAATGCTTCTCTTAGTTTTTGTAGAACTCTTGTATGCAATTCAACCATGATTTGACAAAAGTTACATTCCAACCTGCTACCTCTTTCCCAATAAATCTTTTGTTATGAAATCTGATATATGATTTATCATTGCACTAGATGTAACCCTTGTACAAAAGTTGTATTTCATTACATTGAAACTCTTTCACTTTGGCACTCGATACAACACGCTGTGAAGCGTAATTTGCATTAGTAACGTTTTCTCCATTACTTTTAGCCTAAACAATCAATACACAATAAATGAGGGCCAGATTTGTAGTGTTAGATACTTTCTGTGGTGAAACATTGCTATCTTGACCCTTTTCAAGCTACCGACATGGCATCCCTGAAAGGGAACTGGGAAGAGATGCACATCAGCACACCATCCCATGGCATGTCCACCATGTTGCTACGATAGAGTTACATAACTGGAAGAGCGTAAATAATAGTAAAGTAGAATAAAATAAGTGGGATGTGATGAATTTTGAGTATTAATGACCTTTATTTTTTATACAGCTTATTGAATTCTAAGTTTATAATATTTAATTTTTAATGATAGGCATGTTTAACAACTGGATCTCTAAATTCCTGAAAATATTAACAATCAAATGAGTTGGCCCCAGCACACCCCTGCTGAAAGTTATTGGAAACACCTGATGGTTCTAGTTACAGCAATAATAGCTCCCATGCATCCAGCGCACACTAGATCCCAGGTATTGTTCTACATACTTTAGATTTACAATCTCATTTATTCCTCACAATTGCTCTGCAAGGTAGGTATTGTTATTATTTGTATCTAATAAAGAGATGGAGA
The DNA here is from genome assembly GCF_951394435.1 of Stenella coeruleoalba. Lineage (NCBI taxonomy): Eukaryota > Metazoa > Chordata > Mammalia > Artiodactyla > Delphinidae > Stenella > Stenella coeruleoalba. The sequence continues at coordinate 17,788,204 of NC_137158.1, read as the reverse complement.
AATGGAGCCAATAGAATTTACTTAACTTGCCTAAGTTTACAAAAGTACAATTGCCTTTCCTAAAGATAGATACGTTTGATCACAAATTTATTATGAAGTTGAAGTCAATATCCAGATGAGGCTCAGAATTGAGTAATGAGAACAGCAACGTTATTGGCAGTGTGAATACAGATCCAAGGCTGTTTAAGAGAGGGAGGCATAAATGGTGCCTGGGAAGGGAGAATGGGGGTTTGCTGATGTCTCTGCTGAGGTATCTCAGCTGAATGAGAATGACTGGTTATGGTAAACAGGCATTACAGGCAATGAATGGTGTGAAGTTCAGGGTGCATGCTTGGAGGGGTGAGTTGTTTGGTGTGGTTGGAGAGGAGGTGAATATGAGTAAGTGATGGTAGTGAAGATGGGGAGTTAACGTGGAGCAGAAAAGACAGAAAGGCTGAGGAAAGGGTCTTGAGAGTAATCACAAAGTAGACACGTGCAGCCGAGAAAGAGAGAGGAGTAAAGCTGGAAAGGAACTGATCAGCAGGAGCTCTTGGGCCACCGGAAGCCTTGGTAAGTTCAAAGAGCAGACTCTGGTATGTGTGAGATGGTTACTTTTGTGTGTTAACTTGGCTAAGCCACGGCAGGCAGATATTTGGCCAAACATTATTCTAGATGCTTCTGTGCAGATATTTTTTTGTTTGGCATTAATGTTTAAGTCAGTAGACTCTGAGTAAAGTGGATTGCCCTCCATAATAATAATACGGAAGGGTCTCATCCAATTAGGTGAAGGCCTTAAGAAAAAGACGGACCTCCCCTAATGGGGAGGGAATTCTGCTAGCAAACTGCTGTCCTACTGCTATGGTCTGAATGTTTGTGAACCTCCCAAATTTATATGTTGACATCCTAATCCCCAAAGATGATGGTATTAGGAGGTGGAGGTGGGGACTTTGGGAGGTGCTTAAATCATGAGGATGGAGCCCTTATGGATGGGGTTAGTGCTTTATAAAAGAGACCCCACAGAGATTCCTAGCCCCATCTACTATGTGAGGACACAGTAAGAAGGCACCAGCCACGAACAAGGAAGAGGGCCTTCACAAGAATGCCACCATGCTGGCACCTTGATCTTGGACTTCCCAGCCTCCAGAACTACAAGAAATAAATTTCTGTTTTTTTATTTCAAATGCACATATTTTATTATTTTTTAATTTTATATTTTTTTAAATTGGAGTATAGTTGCTTTACAATGTTGTGTTAGGTTCTGTTGTACAACAAAGTGAATCAGCTGTATGTATCCATATATCCCCTCCCTCTTGGACCTCCCACCCACCCCACCCCCGCCCCCCCATCATACACATCTAGGTCATCACAGAGCACTGAGCTCTGAGCTGAGCTCCCTGTGCTATACAGCAGGTTTCCACTAGCTATCTATTTTACACATGGTAGTGTATATATGTCAATACTAATCTCCCAGTTGGTCCCACCCTCCCCTTCCCCTCTGTGTCCACAGGTCTGTTCTCTATGTCTGCATCTCTATTCCTCCCCTGCAAATAGGTTCATCTGTACCATTTTTCTAGATTCCACATAATATGCATTAATATACAATATTTGCTTTTCTCTTTCTGACTTACTTCAGAAAATGTGGTATGTATATATAATGGAATATTACTCAGCCATAAAAAGGAATGAAATTGGGTTATTTGTAGACATTTCTGTTGTTTATAAGCTACCCAGTCCGTGATATCTTATTACAGCAACTTAAATGGACTAAGACACCTACTCTTCAGACTGTGGATTTGCCACCCTCCACAACTGCATGAGCCAATTCCTTAAAATAGATCTAGCTAGCCAGCTAGCTGTCCGTCCACACATTCTATTGATTCTACTTCCCTGGAGAACCCTAAGACAATATAGAACATAGGAGTGGGAGCCAGTGTAGAAAGCTATGGACAGATAAATAAACTTTTGAGGTAAGAATTAAAAAGTAAAGAAGCTCCAGGTGGCCATAATTTTTTTTTTTAACAGAAATGGAAATAAAAGTCATTGCAATTGAGGAGAGTAGGTTATTGGTTGGGCCATTGTTTATATTAGAATGTATAAGGCACAGAGTAGAAAAGAAAATGGTAAGTCAGTGTTCTGGGACTGTGTTGAGGTGACCTGAAGGAGTTGACAGGGAAATGGAGAGAGATGGAAATCTAGATGATGTGAGCTTACATACAGGAGGGATGGTCAATGATGGTGACGGAACAGTGGTCTCAAAGGAGCTCGGTGATTCCCAAAGGATGCAATTTTTAGAAACTGAATATGTTACCTCCTCCAGAGGGATGGCAAGGGAAGTGATATTGATGGCAACAAATTTGCCTATCCATGGAGGCCCTCCAGAATTCAGTACAGAACAGGTTCAATGACAACAAAATGGCTGGAAGGTAAATTGTGGACTGATCTGGAAGCTGAATTTGCATAGCAAGCAGTGCTTTCACTTCATATGTATGTTTTAAGTCAATAAGAATAGCAGAGCTTTCTAAAGATGCTTATATTCACACTGCTTAAGTCTGAGACAGCATCAACTTTCTAGAGATTGTTTTATTGGTGTAGCTACAGGATCACTGATGGAAATTCCCAGGGCCAACTGCCTACCCCCATCAATCTCTTGGTATCCCTGAAAAGGAGGTATGACTGCCTTTGCCACGATGTATGACAAGAGTTAGGAAATGGTGTTGATGACACAGCTCCTGGGCACTTTAGCTGTCGCCTGTCCCTTTGCATAGTCCTGGTTTCTCGTGCCTGAACCTTCCAGAAGTCTCTTGGAGGCTGAAAGCTACTCAAAGCAAGGCAATGGGTTTGCTTTAGCATCCTTAAAATTGACCCTTTGGGTTGCTTTCAGGTTCATTTCACTTCTCATCTTCTTTTAATCTGTTGCTCCTTTTCAATAATAGTTTCAATTTGCTTTGGAAGAAATGGTGACAAAAATGTCTGGGAACGTCAGAACACCTGATGCTATGACTCAGTCTCTTGTGTTAGACTGTCTTTTTGAGTGGCCTTGGGGGGGGGGTGGGTGTGATTAGCTCTGTGTGAGAGACATCACTGAAGTGTTGTCTGTTGTGGGGGAAATGTGCCAGAAGACCACATTTAAAAACTTTTCAAATTAATTTATATATCACTGTTGTGAATTACTAAAATAAGACCCAGCAGTCTACTGTAGGAAATTCAGCAAATCAATGAACACTTAATTGTTGAGTTCCTACTATATGATAGATGTTTCTGTAAATGTTGTGAAGAATAAAATGATATGTTAAGACCCTTATATTTACCTTTAGAGATGTTTCAGACTAAATGGGGAGGAAAAAAAATGATCATATGAAGAAGCAAAAATAAATAAATAATAAATAACCATATAAAGTAGCATATGACAATTATTGTTAAGAAACTGAAGAGATGGTTATAGGTTGGGGACTTGGGAATGGCCTCAGAAAACATGAGAACTGAGAAATTCTTTGAAGGACAGGTGGGAATTTAATAAGGTTAGATAAAGGAGGAGGGCATGAGTATACAAAAAGAGTTGAGCTCTAAGGTTAATGTAATGAAGTTTGGACTTTATCCTGTCCACACTGGATAGCCACTGAGAAGTTAGTATGTAGAAATATGGAAGTGATAGTTTAGGCAGATCAGGCAAATAGTGGAGTGACTTAGTTGCAGTTAGGATACTCTTGCCAAATATCCTGAATTTGATGTTTGGCTCTGCCGTTTATATCTCTAAAGCTAAATTTCTCATACAAAAATAAATCTAAAAATGGATCATAATAGCATCTTTCTCATCATGTTTTTGTGACAATTAAGTGAAATATAAAGGCAAAACACTTAGCACAGTGTCTGGACCAGAGAAACTGATAATATAAATAATGATCATCATCATGTTGTTGTCAAGAAATGCTCGAAAACAAATGATGGAAGTAGAGAAAAAAACTGAATGGAAGGAAAAATGAAGAGTTGGCAAGATTAGTCTGGATATAGGAAGCAAAAGAGAAGGCAACATCAAAGTGGACTCTGGGTTTGGAGCCTGAGAAAGTGGATGATTCCACTAGTATTCATGGAAAATAAGGCCAGTAGGAGAGAGGCAAGTAACCTCTCCATTGTACTTACTGTCTCTGGGAAGGGACTGGTAGTCTCCCCAAGACCAGGTCAGACACAGGCATGGTCCCATAAACATCTCAGGAACTGGCCTGGGGTGAGACTAGTGGTAAGGCAAGTGCTTGGCAGTGGGCAGTAGAGTGAAGAGCTGGGGTCAGGGACATCCTGCCAGAGGCATCCAGTCAGTCCTGGAAGGTGATGGGTATAATGTTGCAAGAGGGCAACAGAGGGATCCAGACGGCAACAAAGTGTCTGGGGAATCAAGCAGCAGCCTAGGTTTCAGAAACAGGTAAGAATACAATTTTAATGAACGACGCTTTTCTAGCTTAGGGAATAGATGAAGGAGGACTGTGTGCTGGAAGGTGTGGTGGAATAATAGGTGAAGAGTGAGAAGGAGAAATAAGATAGAAACACAGATACTAGAATTAAGTATTAAGAAAGGAACTGAGGCACCAGGAGGAAAACGTAAACCTGAAGCTGGAACTGGAATTGAATAGCAGATCAGGATTTTTTCTAAGGCAAAAATCTTTGCTTTCCCTTTCTTTTGAAAAATCTTATCACTTTTAGTAAATATTCAATATATCTGGAAAGACTTACAAAATATGTACAGGTATAAGAAAAATAATAATCAGAGACATATCCAGGTTTTATGGAGTTCTTGGGGTTTCTTTAAAGAGGAAAAGACAAAACCATGAACACAAAATTAGATATAAAAATGTGTTAGATATAAGTATATATAAAATTAGATATAAAAAGGGCATTTCTTTAGAGTTAAAAATAAATCACAAATTTTTAAAAAGCAGACAAGTATTACAAACTTTACAAATGCAGAAAATAATATATTTATTTTTGCTTTATTTTTAGTTGCATGATGGAGAAGTGCAGAGTCATAACTTTTCCATGGTTAAGGGTGTGATTTTGATGAGAGATGGTGGTGAGGAGAAAAATGAACGAGGATGCAATGGTAGGAGGTGGGGCAGCCCTCAGATGTCTTCATATCTTTGCCGTCAAACGTCATAACATGGCACTGTGGCTGAGATTTAGCCTGAGCAGTGAATTGCTTCTGCCTAGAAATCCATCCCCTTCAGGGTTAGTCATGCCATACCTTTGTACTTGCCCACTGTGCTGCAGTGTGATATACAGTGGGCAGAGGAAGCAGAGGCAGGAGCAGAAAAAGGAGGGAAAACTTGGGTGGGCCACAGGGTGGAGTCTGATGATAAGACCTTCCGTCCTGTAAGTCCTGAATAGATAGCAGTGAAAATTGAAATAGATTTTACAAGAAGAATGTATTTATGTATGTTTAGGCAATTTAAAATGATAGATGTACGTATCCATTCATCTCTTTATCTGTATGTACAATGGAATACTACTCAGCCACAAAAAAGAGTGAAATTTTGCCATTTGCAGCAACAGGGATGGACTCGGAGGGCATTATGCTAAGTGAAATAAGTCAGACAGAGAAAGACAAATACTGTATGATATCACCTGCATGTGGAATCTAAAAAATACAACAGACTAGTGACTATAACACAAAAGACACAGACTCACAGATAAAGAGAACAAACTAGTGGTTACCAGTGCAGGGGGTGGAGCATAACAGAGAGGTAGGGGAGGGGGAGGTACAAATTACTGGGTATAAGGTAGGCTACAAGGATGTATTGTACGACATGGGGAATGTAGCCAGAATTTTATAATAACTATAAATGGGGCATAACCTTAAAAGTTGTGAATCACTATATTGTACACCTGTAACATATAATATTGTACAGCAACTATACTTCAACTAAGAAATAATAAAATAAAAGGATAGATAAATTTGGTAGGAAAGAAAATTAAGTAGATTTGCATGTTCTAATAAGCAAAGATATCTATCATTTATATTTAAATTTTTAAAAACCCAGATTAAAGAACTGTATGAATAGTATGATCGATTTTTATGAAAAGGAACACAGGAACACACACACAGATGCACACACAGATGCCCACATAAAACCATGTGGAGTGATACACATGAAACTATTTTTTAATAGCAGTTACACCAGAGGAGTAGGTTTGGTGTGGGGAAATGAGAAAGTTTTTACTTTTTTACTTAATCCAGATGTTTTACTGTTTACTCTTTACAATGAATATCTATTTTATTGAGACAAAATTTAAAGACTAGGACCAGATACATATAGAGAAGTGGGTAAGACCAAGTGAGCTGGACAAACTGTCAGGTATTCTCTTCCGAAACCGCCCTCATCAGTTGCCCAGGGCAGAGTATTCTATTTCATCATACCTTAGGATAAACTGACGTTGAAATAAAACTTTAGATTAAAAATCAAAACAAAACAAAACCTGGGGGAAAAGAAATCTGTTCTGCTTGTTGTCATTTAGATCATTGATCATACAATAGTTAAATCCAAGCAATCAGCATCACATTAAGCAGGTCATGATGACTAGCTCTTGCCTTATCTTTTATTCTCTCATTTTCTGATTTCTTTTCCAGTCCTTACTTAGTCCTAATTATTTGATTTCTTACTCTTTCAATGTGCAGCAATGAATGAAATCTCCTGTCTTACTGAAAATGGATTAGACTATGAAATAGTTGGAACAATGATACCACAGTGCTCCTTAAAGTTTTTCCGAACAATATTCAGTTTACCATAGCCTGTAACTTTAAATCACATTTAGTCAGCTCTGTAAACAGACATGTGCGAGTGGATTCCAGACAATAATTCAAAATGCTGCATGTTGCTAAAATTTTCCTGGGCGGAGGAGGGTGGTCACAAAACTCTCCTTGGGTTATCAGGAAAAGAAAATGGACTACTGTATGCACAAAGGATTTGGAAATGAAAAGTACTATAGAAATGGTAGGAATCATTATTGTTATTACTTTAATAATTATTATTTTATTTTGATAAGGATTGCCTTGTATTTCAAATCTTGAAAGATTTCAATTTTATAGAATTTTATGTAATTTCTTCCTTCTGTAAAATCTTCACTTAATATCAATGATATTTTTCATCCAGTTTCCTCTGATAGTTTTGTGTTTAGAAACAATATGGCATTGTAAGACAATAAAAATAATTTTACTAGGTAAAATTTACTTTAAAGACAATGGTATGTATGTCTTATACTATACCTACATTTGTGTGTTAGATGAAGAAAATGTGTCTATAACACATATATAGACCAACATATATATTTATATAAGTAAGAGCTTGTTTTTGAATTTGACTATAAAGTAATGTAACCTCATGATGGGTAATTTGGAAAACAAAGAAAAGTATATATAAGAAAGTATTCTAAACATTTCTAAAATCTGTCAATTAAACAAGTCCTTAATTAATAGTTCAATATATTTTCTTCCAATCTTTTCTTTTAAATGTTTGGTTATACACATGAACACCCCATACACTTTCTCTTTTCAAAATTGAGATCATACTCTTGCTATCATTTTATACGCTTTCTAAAATGGCATTCTGAGCGGTTTCTCATGAGATAAAGTATTATTTGTAAAAAGGATGTTTATAAACTCAAAACGGATTAAAGACCTAAATGTAAGGCCAGACACTATCAAACTCTTAGAGGAAATCATAGGCAGAACACCCTGTGACATAAATCACAGCAAGATCCTTTCTGGCCCACCACCTAGAGAAATGGAAATAAAAACAAAAATAAACAAATGGGACCTAATGAAACTTCAAAACTTTTGCACAGCAAAGGAAACCATAAATAAGACAAAAAGACAACCCTCAGAATGGGAGAAAATATTTGCAAATGAAGCAACTGACAAAGGATTAATCTCCAAAATTTACAAGCAGCTCATGCAGCTCAATATCAAAAAAACAAATAACCCAATCAAAAAATGGACAGAAGACCTAAATAGACATTTCTCCAAAGAAGATATACAGATTGCCAGCAAACACATGAAAGAATGCTCAACATCATTAATCATTAGAGAAATGCAAATCAAAACTACAATGAGATATCATCTCACACTGGTCAGAATGGCCATCATCAAAAAAATCTACAAACAATAAATGATGGAGAAGGTGTGGAGAAAAGGGAACCCTCTTGCACTGTTGGTAGGAATGTAAATTGATACAGCCACTATGGAGAACAGTATGGAGGTTCCTTAAAAAACTAAAAATAGAACTACAATATGACTCAGCAATCCCAATACTGGGCATATACCCTGAGAAAACCATAATTCAAAAAGAGTCATGTACCAAAATGTTCGTTGCAGCTCTATTTACAATAGCCAGGACATGGAAGCCACCTAAGTGTCCATCAACAGATGAATGGATAAAGAAGATGTGGCACATATATACAATGGAATATTACTCAGCCATAAAAAGAAACAAAATTGAGTTATTTGTAGTGAGGTGGATAGACCTAGAGTCTGTCATACAGAGTGAAGTAAGTCAGAAAGAGAAAAACAAATACCGTATGCTAACACATATATATGGAATCTAAAAAAAAAAAAAAAAAAGAAAAGAAAAAAATGATCAGAAGAACCTAGGGTCAAGATGGGAATAAAGATGCAGACCTACTAGAGAATGGACTTGAGGATACGGGGAGGGGGAAGGGTAAGCTGGGACAAAGTGAGAGAGTGCCATGGACATATATACACTACCAAACGTAAGGTAGATAGCTAGTGGGAAGCAGCCACATAGCACAGGGAGATAGCTCGTTGCTTTGTGACCACCTAGAGGGGTGGGATTGGGATGGTGGGAGGGAGAGAGATGCAAGAGGGAAGAGATATGGGGATATATGTATAACTGATTCACTTTGTTATAAAGCAGAAACTAACACACCATTGTAAAGCAATTATACTCGAATAAAGATGTTAAAAAATGGTGTTTAATTATTACATAATAGTCATCATATGGCTGTATTAAAATATTTATAGTCATTCCCGTATTGTACCAGTTGGGGTCCTGATAGGAAACAGGTGAACGACTGAACTGACACACTGACAGGAATTAATAAAGAGATGATTTGCAAGGGTGTGGACAGGGCCAGGGACACCAAGAAGGGACGGCAAAGTACCCAGGAGCCATTACCACACCAGCCTGAAGAGGGAAGGGGAAGAATGGTTACCAGAATCTGGAGGGCTGCAGCCATCGGAGAGGTTCTCCAGATGGGAGCTTTAGTGGGGCACACAGCCGCTCCCAACCCAAGCCCGACGGAGGCCTGTGAAATCAGCACTCCAATTTCTCTCCGTTCCTGCCTTCCAAATTCTTGATTCTGCTTACCATTGGCCAAACCCAACCAGATGTCAAAGAGCAAGAGAATAAGCTGATGTAGAGTCCAGAGAGCTCAGCTGCTGCCCTGGGAAAAGAGTCGGGTGAGGAAGGGTGGAAAGTATATGTGGACTGGGACATAGTCAGCATTCTTACTGGTGTCAGTGTTTTTTTCCCCTACCTTTCCATATTATAGCAATAAGGTTGTGAGAAATACTGTTGCAAATACTGTTGCTCATTCTTCAGTGATATTAGATAACAGAAAACAGTCAAGAAAACAAGTCAAAACGTCCAGGATGACAAATGGAAGATCCCAGATTTTAATGTCCATTCCTCATTGTTATTTTCCCTAAAAGGAACTCAACATATAGTCTAAAAGGAAGCTAGATTGTAGGAGAACCTTTTGATCTTTATAGCGTGTTTTTTTTTTTTTTTTCTTAGTTCTAGCTTGTGGGATCTTTGTTCCCCGACCAGGGATCAAACCCGGCCAGAGCAATGAAAGCACAGAGTCCTAACCACTGGACCACCAGGGAATTCCCAGCATGGATTTTTAAAGCATGGTTGGATTTCACCCTGCCAATAACGTACCAACAGTTACTCAGTTTTATCCACACATACTCTAAGAAAGAAGCACAATAAAATGATGACTCTTTGCCATTCACTTGTCATAGAATGTTGAATACAGTGGGGATCAAATCTCATGCAGTTGTATGAAATGCTACTAATATGAATTTATATGATCTCTGCTGAAAAGCCTTCTGACAGAAAAATAGTATATAAAATTGCCTCTTTTTCCATATGAGAGAAAACCATTTTAACTAAATAGAGAACATTCTTTTCTCTCCTAATCCATCAAAACGGCTAAGTACGAGGGACAATTTCTTACTAAGGATGTGAGAAGATGGCAACATGAAATGCTCACATCCATCCTGATACATTATGAGGTTTGGGAAGAATTGGGAAACTTCTCCTTAACTTCCTCCCAAGAAGCTCTTTAAAAGGCTGTATACAGTGGAAAGTTTCAAAGAAGATAATTTTGTATCTTGTGCCTCAAAAAATCAATACAATTACAGTGCAGCATTTAGACACTTGGTAATTTGATTCTCTTCTTTTGATTTTTTGGAACTGCTATAACAAAAACACACCAATATTCATCAACAAAACTCAATTTATAATAACAAACCTCTTTATAATATCAACAGTTCAAGAATCCAGAGAAATTTTACGTGGATTTCACATGAAAACTCTTATTTCTTTTCTTTTTCCTTACAAAAAGTGAATCTTAGTTTTAGTTTAATCCAGTAAATATAATTATTGAGAACTTCACAACATGCTAAATGTTTTATGTATTATTTCAATGCTTTTAATCTTTATTTTATATACTCAGGGTAATTAAGGACATTCACCAAAATGGAAGTAGTTGAGGAAGTATTTTAGCTCCTATTACTCTTCTACGACTATGAGGAATTCTAAGAATTTGAATTAAATGAAATTAATTAATCAAACATTATTGAATATAAACTAACCTGGAGAGAGTCTTGTTCACATTCAATGTAAATGGCAAATACGCAGAGATACTAAGATGCAAATGGTATGGTTTCTGTTCTCAAAAATTTAAAAATCTAGTGGGGTAAGAAGACAAAAGCTTACTAGCTACAAAACTGAATATTGTTAGAGTCTTACAAGAGAGAAGAGAGAGAGAGGTTCAATCAGAATTAGAATGCCCATATGGGCCAAGTGACAGGAAAAGATTTACATAAGTGAGACCAATTGATAAGGGTCTGGAAATTTTGGTATTATGTATGTATATATGTATGCATGTATGTGTGTATTTTTACTTTTTATTTTAAAGTAATTTTAGAAATGCAAAAACAGTTTAGAGTTCTCGTGTACCTTTCATGTTAGCTTTCCCCAATGATGATACCTTACACAATCATAGTACCTTATTATCAAAACCAGGAAATTGACATTTGTACAATACTGTTAACTAAAATGTAGACCTTATTAGGTCTTATTTCACCAGTATTCACACGCGTTCATTTGTGTTTATGTGTGTGTGTTTGTACGCAGTTCTATGAAATTTTATCACATGTATAGATTTGTGTAACCATCACCACAGTCAGGACATAGATCTATTCCACCACCACCAAGAAAATCCCTCATGTTACCCCTAACAGTCACCCCATCTCTTTAATTTTAATCCCTGGAAATCAACGACCTGTTCATCACTCCAGTTTGGCATTTCAAGAATATTATATAAATAGAACCAAACAATATGCAATCTTTTGTGCTTGGCTTTTTTCATTTGGTGTAATATTTTAAGACCATAAGATCCACCTATGTTTTGCATGTATCAATAGCCCATTCCTTTTAATTGCTGAATAGTATTCCATTGAATGGGTACGCCACAGATTATCATCTGTTTACCAGCTGAAAAAAATTGGGGGCTGTTTTCACTATTTGGCTATTACAAACAAAGCTTCTATGAATGTATATAGGTTTTTCTGTGTGAATGTAAATTTTTATTTCTCTAGGACAAACACATCCAAAAGTGTGATTGCTGGGTCATATGGTACATGTTTAGAGGTGTGATTTTAATAAATTTATAGTTCTTATCCACTAGAGACATTCTTGTATAAGCATTATTTATGAATTTTCTTAATTATTTATTTGAGATAAGAATTAGAATTGCTGTGTCTGTGTCAAGGGGATATGCAGTTTTTAACTATTTTTAATACATATTTTGTCCTCAAGAAAAGTCTTGCTAATTTCCAATCTTTCCCACCAGAATGACACGAGCAGGTCCATTCTTCAACCTCAAAATAACATGAGTATTATCTTCTTAAACTGTCGCCAACCCGAAAGTCCACTTGCACTTTGATTGCTTATGAGGAGAGCATTTCTATTGAATGTTTGCATTCTTTGACGAACTTCCTATGTATGTCTTTTGTCCAACTTCTGCATGGGGATTTTAAATTTCTTCTTGCTGATGCGAAATATTTATGTGTGTGCATTTATACCAATAAAGTAATATTGCCATTGTGTTGCAAATATTTTCAAAGTTTGTGTTTGCCTTTTAATCTTTTAAAAAATGCTTTTTGACATACGTGCATTTCAAGCTGTTAAGTAGGCAAATCTAATACCCTTTTGTAATTTATGCTTTTGCACTGAATATTATGCTTAAAAAAACTTTCCCCACATAAAGATTACATATGACACATAATGATTTACCAGTGTAACTTTATGCTTTCTTTCTTTTTATTTTAAACATACATCATTATGCCATCTGAAATTTATTTCAGGAAGAAAACAGATGAAGTAAAGAACTAACCTTATCATTTTCCAACTTTAGCCAGTGGTCCTAGCACCATTAAAAGCATATTTTGCCTTTCCCATTAATTTAAAGTGTTATCTTTTTCATATACCAAATTCTATATTTATCTAAGTATGTTTCTGAATGTATTCATCTCTTTTATTGGTCTCTTTTTCTATGCCTGTACCAATATTATTATGTTTTATTCAATATTGACTTTGTGATACATTTTATAATCTACAAATTAAGTTCACCACCATTACTTGATCAATTATCAGAAAGTTACACTGGGATATGGGTACTTTTATTAGTTAGTAAAATGTTTAGACATATGTGGAAATGATTAACTTCTTTTCAACATGGAAAATTTTCATTCAGTCTCAATAAAGAAGTATTGCATATTACTTGCTAAGTTCACGCCTAGATTATTTTATTTTGGGGTGTTATTATGAACTGATCATTTTTCATGTTATATTTTTTATCTGGTTATCATTAGAATATGGGAAAATGTATTAAATTTGTAACAAATCACCTTACTGAATTTTCTTATTAGTTCTAACATATTTTTAAAAGCCACTTCATTTGGGTTTTCCAGGAAGGTAAAATAATCATCTGTAATCAAATACCGATCATTTTGTCTTCACTTTTCCAATATTTCTACTTCCTATTTCACGTTCTCTGAATGCATTGGTAATCACACCTAGAATAATGTTAGGTAAGAGATGTAATATACATCAATCATACTTACATTAACAAATGTCCTACTATTAAATCTTCCTTGCATTTACAGAATGAATACAGAGTTGGACGTTATTATTTTATTTTGACATGTTATGCTAATATTTTTATTATTTTTCCATTAATTCATATGTGAGATTGTGCTACAGTGGGGTTTTGCTAACTGAATGTAAATATGCTATAAAGCTCTCCTTCATTCTCTACCCTCTAAAACCATTTAAATAGCATGAGAATTATTTGTTCAGGGATTATTTGTGGGGGTGGAAATCTACTCACACATCCAATCAGGTCGGGTACCTTCGGCAAGTGGAATGTCCTTCCTTGATACCTCTCTTCATTTCCTATATAATTATTTGTTTCCTGAAACTTCCAACCTCTTCTTTAGCCCACTTTGCTGTTTTGCTTATAAATATTTTCTTGGAAAATAATCCATTTTCCTTAAGATTGTCAAATTTATTGCCATAGAACTATACGAAGTATTCTATTTGTGATTTAGTAATTTATTTTAATGAATTTTTTTTAATGAAAAAAAATGAAAATTTTTTTTAATGAAAAAAAATGAAATTTTTTTTAATGAAAAAAAATGAAAAAAAATTAGAGCCACTAACTGAATTCTTTCTGACTGTAGTATTATGCAATTAGAAGTAAACATTAAAATACCTTTTCCTTAAACTTAGTGCAATTTTTTTCCTTTTTTTTTTTTTTACCCATTTCCTACTTTAACCCAAAGAGGAACATTTAACTCATATCCTTTTCCACACACTTTTTTTCTCTCTCTTGATTGTGATCTCTTTCACATCCTCTCTCCTCCAGTCCCCTGTAACCTCAATTATGTCCAGCCTTTCTTCCCTTCCTCTCCACCTTCAAAAAGGATTCAGGATAACCTATTCCCAAAATGCTTCAGTTAATCTATTCCTCACCGCGTGAGCAGAATCACGATTCCTGTGAAGAAACAGATTATGTGATTTCTGAGAACTCTAGAGTCTTGCTTAACAGGAAACTTTCAGAGAGTCACATATGTCAGGAGTAACCTTCCCTACTAGACAGAGGCCAAGTGGAATAAGATTATTTATGTGAAGATCTTTCCCTGGATGCTCTTCTGGCTTCTAGCCTCAATTATGTTTAGCTTAAGAAATACGGACAGGCCGGAGCCTGCACATCTGTGCTCCGCAGCGGGAGAGGCCACGGCAGTGAGAGGCCCGCGTACCGCAAAAAAAAAAAAAGAAAAAAGAAAAAAAAGAAATACGGACAGAAACAAGTAACTTGGAATGAAAGGTGAAAGTATGGCTCCTTGCTAATGTACAGAAGCTGTATTCATAAAAAGGACCTTATGATCTAAGGAATGTACTTGCTTATTCTTTTTGATAGGTTATAATACATCTTGACACTTTATTTCTCTTCAAGTTGGGGACTTTGCGATACAAGGGAAACAAATTGACTCAGGTCACTGCAAGAAAAGATGTTTAATGAAGGATTCACACAGTAGCAGAACTAGCAAAGCACCAGGGCCTGAAGCAGCAGAACTTTTTGCATGCATTGCTCTCATATCTTCACAGAAATTATTCCTATCTTAAGTTAGAAACCCAGTTCCCATCAATACCTCCCCTGCTGTCCCTCCCAAGAAATGCATCATATGATCCCTACCATCAAGGAACTTGCAGTCAAACTGTATTACCTCTAAAATAAGGAATGGCCTCATGACTGCTAACTGTCTGAAACCCGTAGTAATAAGCTCATTAATAGCAACATCATTTAGGGGAAGATGCTTTGTACCTGTGACTAGCAAAGGTAGGCACAAGCACAGTAAAATTCGAAATTGTAATGGAAAATATAAAATGGATTTTTTCATTAATGTTGCATTTACTGATTTTTTTTTTTTGTAATCTCAGTACTTACTTGACAAACAGTTCTGTTTTATCCCTCCCCCAGCTTTCAGTGCCACTTAAAGAAAACAACCTAGGATGTGTATTATTGTGCTCTAATTACAGTTGAGGGCACAGTGGCATGTGATTGTGGTATAATAACTAAAGCCCTGGAGTGCCTTTTTATTCCATTAAAAATGACCTTAGCTTTGGATCACAGAGCTTTGCATTGATTTGTCTCTTTTGTGGTTTCCTTTCCACAGGTCTGCTTCCCCATACAGGATGATGCATTGAATCGTGACACATGGGGGGGGTCAGTGAAATTAACTATCTTTCCCATGAGAAATAATTCATCGTTCAGCATTTGCTATTAACATGCCTCTGCTGTGAATGAATGAAGTTACATGAAGAGTATGGAAGTGGTGGAGCAGATGGGCATTACATAAATATCATTTAGTGCTCAGGATTGAGACAATAATAATTTTCTCGTCTGTAAACAGGAGGCATTTGGGCTGCAGAAAAGGAGATGCTGATACTTTCAGTTGCTGTAATTACTTCTATGGAAATTGTACCTATTTGATGCTAATTTGAATTTTTTTTTCTGCCTGTTTCAACAGGGTCTTTTAAAAGGTATGATTAATATTGGACCTGATCATGTCCTGTAGTAGGAAGACTTCCCAGAATTCTCTAGAATTGAGGAGGTGCCTCTGTTCTCAGCACAGGCAGTATGGGGTCTCAGCTCACTTTGTCTCTGGACTGGATTCTCATTTGGGGAACAGGAGCTAGAAGGGGTGGCATAAGCTGGAATCATTCAAATCAGTCTAAAAAATATCTGTGAAGGGCTTCCTGCAAGCCAAGTTTTGTACTAGACAATGTGATGGGGACACAACATGGATGAGAAAGCCAGTGATTCTTATCTTCTCCAGCTTAGAAAGTGTACTTGAACCAAAGGAGACATGGGCCAAAGTATTCACTGAAGTATTGTTTATAACAGTGAAATTTCAGAAATGACCCAAATGCCTATCAATCAGAGATTGCAAAATAAACTATGATATATCTACACAGTGGAAAACCATCCCATCCTGCATTTGTAAAGAGTGAGGTAGATTTACACATGGAAAGGTGTCTAAGACCTCTGATGTTACGACTTTTTTTTTTTTTTTTTGGCCGCAAAGCGCAGTCTGTGGGATCTTAGTTCCCTGACCAGGGATTGAACCACACCCTCGGCAGTGAAAGTGTGGAGTCCTAACCACTGGACCGCCAGGGAATTCCCAGACCTCTGATGTTAGAGAATAACTAACTATACAAAGTGATATGTTCAGTAGGAAACTCTAAACATACACGATACTATATATTTTCTCCCTAATCGTCAGATGCATAGCAAACAACTCTGGAAAAATATCCTCCAGAGTAGGTCCCCCTGCTGCACGGTGGCAGGAGTGCTATTCACATCAGAGATGTTGTTTGCTAACAGGCTGGCAGCCCTCCCTGATGTCCCTACACCAACCTGATGACTCTGGTTAACTTCAGGGAGCGAAAGGGATCGGGATTAAACATAATCATCAAAGGGAACTTTGGGGAATATCTAGAAAGTTTTAATTCTTTTTTTTTCGGTACTCGGGCCTCTCACTGTTGTGGCCTTTCCCGTTGTGGAGCACAGGCTCTGGACGCACAGGCTCAGCGGCCATGGCTCACGGGTCCAGCCGCTCCGCGGCATGTGGGATCTTCCCGGACCGGGGCATGAACCTGTGTCCCCTGAATCGGCAGGCGGACTCTCAACCACTGCGCCACCAGGGAAGCCCAAAAGTTTTAATTCTTAAAGGAGATTATGTTAATAAATTAAATGTATATATAATACTAATTCAAAAGTAAGTAATGTGTAACTCCTGCTTTCTAGGTGCCAACAATCCAGAGGAGAAACAGGTATGTACTCTGATAATTTTGATGCAAAACAAAGTGTGGTCCGTGCTTTCCTTGATGTCCTAACTACGTGTGGTGAGGGTATGGTCGGGGGAGGATCTGTCTCTGCTTCTTGGAGGAGGGGGGATTTAGTCAAAGTGTCCTCAGTGAAAGGAAGACTTAACTCTACAGCATTCTGAGCAGCTCTGGTAGTCTCACTAGCTGTCATCCATCAACTCAGCCATGTTAGAAGATATAATGCGGGGGACGAGAGGAAGGGGCTGGAGGGAGAGCCAGAAGGAAGGTTCTAGCCAATACTCATCAGGAATGGCTTATCTGCAATTAAATAAAACTAACCCTGGCTATCTAAAGCCAAGGGGAATGAATTGGTGGGCTATTAGGGGTTCACAGTGTCCATGGGAGGCTAGAGGACTAAACTTGGAAAATATAGACAGGAGCTAAGTACCTGGCGGCAGCGGGAGGGGGTGTGATAATGGCACAAGAGAGCACAAAATCTCTCATGTGGCAACAGCTGCCTGAACATAAATAAAATCTAGTAACCCCATCATCGTTGTCCCATATTGACTCTGATCGGTCCAGATTAGGTCACATGTGCTTGGCTGGCAGCGGGGGGAAAGGGAGAAAACAGTGTCCTCAGCTTCCACAATGGATGGCAGAGCATCCGTAAACACAGCGCTATGGGAGCCCCCCGAAATAGGAATGTGGTGGGCAAGACTGAGAGTCCAGAGGGGTAGTGGTTACTAAGTGGGTACTTAATAAGTACAAGGTGCTGTTCTAAGCACTTTATATGGGCATTATTTAACAGTCAGAATAACTCTGTCAGTTAAGTATTATTATCACTCTTATTATTCCCATTTCACAGAGGCGGTTAAGCAACTTTCTCAGGATTGCAGAGATACTGACTTGGTAGTTTGGCTCCTAAGACTATATTTTTAATGACTTGCTACTGCAGATGTCCACTCTCTGTCCCCTCCTTACCTTTTTCTCTCCCCATTTCCCATAGGAATATGGAACACTTTAAAACACTGAATAGGAAATGTGTAAGACACATTATCCTTGAAGCAACCCAAAGGGTTTTTACAGCGGTAATCTCAGTTCTGCTTATCACATCTCCAAATTTTGGGTGAGACAATATTTTGATTCTTATTTTTCTGTTGTTAAGGGAAGCAATTATGAATTACATGACTTGCCCAAATGCCCTCTTGATTAAGAGCTAAATTGAGACAAGAACTCAGAACCATTGAATTAACAAGTAACCAATTCATCCCTCTTGTCAGGAAATTATAACTGCCTCCTTCAATGAGGTGTCTAGAACCAGTCCTTTTAAAATAGACACTATAAACCATATACCAGAATAAGTCATCAATCCCCCTTGTTTAAAAGAGCCTAATGGCTCCATCACATTTAGAATACAACCGTAACTCCTTATCAGGGCTATGAAGATTATAGGAGTGGCCCTGCCTCTTGGGCCTCATCTCTTTCCACTCTCTCCCATGTTCTTTGTCTTCTTCTTTCCAAATATTCCAAACTAGTTCCTACCTTAAGACGTGAACCATTGTTCCCTCTGCTAGGAATGCTGTTGGCCTACTCTTCACATGGCTGACTTTTTGCCTTTCAGTTCTCCACTTAAATGGTATCTCGAAGACAACTTTCCTGAACACCGGAACTAAAGTAACCCTCCTTCCAAATCCCTCCACCCTGTGTTAATTTCCTGATAGCACTTATCAGCCTGGGATTTTTCTTGTTTATCTGTTAGCTTATCATTGATTGATGGAATCTCTTCTCTAGAATGTAAACTCCCAGAGGGCACCAACCCTGTCTGTCCTGTTCAAGACCGTATCTCCAGCCAGGACCCTCAACTGTATGTGGTGCACAGATGTTCACAGAATAAAGTATTTCCAGTTTACCCAAACATTCAGGTTTTCCCTTTACCTCTCAAAGTCAAGTAATTACGTCTGGATAGGCTCGGGGAAAATTCCCCTACTTTTATAGTTCGAAAACCTGGGGCAAAAGGTAAAATAACCTTTTTCACACAATAACCATTCACAGCAAGTTTGTGGCAAATATGGACTGAAACCTGAGTCTTTTCTCTTTCCATATAGAGCTCTATTCAGCACATTGGGCTGTCCACACCCTGAATGAGGAGCAGAGGTGACCTTTGATTTATAACCTCTGTGGCATCATCATGAGCGACAGTGTGGTTACGCACAGGTGTTACCTCTCTGAAGAGGAATGTGTTATCACTGGGATAGTTGGGCACCTGAACTTATGACACCATGAACTTATGACAGCAACAGGTCCATTTGGACACTTCTCCTGTGCTGTGCTCTATTTTAAGAGCTTACCGTGTATTAATCTACACAATCCTCACACAACCCCTATTAAGTAGATACTATCATCATCCCCATTTAGAGATGGGGAATTTGAGGCACAGATGTTAGGGAACTTGCCCAGGGTCACATGGTTAGTAAGCTGTCGAGTAGGGTCCAAACGCAGATGTTCCACCCCAAAGCCCTCGCTTCTAACCATGAGCACTGTTTTGCCTGCTCTGGCCATGAGGCATACTTTGTCCCTCAACACACCACATCTGAGCATCCAATCGAGACAAAGCAGTTAGGAATCCTGGGTGAACTGGGAGACAAATAGGAATCAGTAGTGCCGTTTTCACCAATGCGGTATTAGCAGAACTGTCTTGCTTTTTTAGGCTTTAATTTTCTTTGTACAATGGTCCTCCATAAATGGCAATGAAAGAAACAGAAAAAACACCACTGAGTCACCAGCTTCTGAGGTACTGAGCGGTGCTTTATTGATGGCAGGTGTACGGAGCTTCCTGGAACATGCTGTTTACAGATAAAGACGTCTTTCTGGCATTAAGAGAGTGGAGCGTATGTGGATCCTGCTGGTCTGGGAGCATGACACACTAAGTAATTGATGAAAGAGGAATGGCTCCTTGATTCCTCCTCGCAGGTTGGAATGTCTTATTTAAGCTGCTCTCTGAAGCCGGAGATGGCAGTCGGGCTAAGGCACGGCTCCAGCAGAGTCACAAGCAACAGAGCAACCGCATCCCTCTCACCTAATTGGGAGCAAGCATCCCCTTTAGGTCAAGAGCTCTCTATTTCCTGACTGAATGGGGACAATTTTCTAGGCTGCAACTGTTGCCACGCTCCCCTTCTCAATTCCATTTAGTTTGAGTTATTGACTTTCCATTCTGAGAGTTACTGAAATTTCTTTCAAAATCAATCAAAGATAGAGTCCAGAAGAATGTAGGATCTCAGATATAAAAAGAAATAAGCTGTCTTCAGGAAGATCAGAGTGCAAAGTGGGTATTTGGATGAAATATTTCATTTGGTAACATAGGTTGGTGATGGGGATGAGGTATCTTCCTTATCCCCATGTTTTCTTGTTTTTTTGTTTTTTTTTTTGGTACGTGGGACTCTCACTGTTGTGGCCTCTCCCGTTGCGGAGCACAGGCTCCGGACCAGCAGGCTCAATGGCCATGGTTCACGGGCCCAGCCGCTCCACGGCATGTGGGATCTTCCCAGACCGGGGCGCGAACCCGTGTCCCCTGCATCGGCAGGCGGACTCTCAACCACTGCGCCACCAGGGAAGCCCCTTATCCCCATGTTTTCAAACCAGATAGAATTATAAGTTTTGGAATTTCCTAGCATAGCATCAGCTGCTTTGATAATGAAGTTTGGCCACAAAAGAGATGCTTTTACTCCTTCATAATCACATTTCAGACTGACTCTATCTAGAAGTGACAAACGAATTGTTTCTCTGATATTTTCTGGCATGGTACAGACCTACTGATACTTTGAATGATAGACAGCTGGGCATGGTTGGGAATAGGTGGGTCGGAAAGGGTTGTCAAATCTGCATGGAAACACTTTCCTCTCTATCACTGTGTAGCTAAAACCCAGCTAAACATCCAGATTTTCTTTTGGAAATACTTCTCAGTTTTAAGAATTATGATAAGTAATTAATTGAATTCCTGCTTTGTAGGAGGAAAGGCACATTAAATTAAGTTACATAGTTGCCCAATATTTTCAAACTAATTAGCAGCTATACAAAATTCAAACCTATTTCTTCCTACTCCATTTCCTCCAGACTCCCAATAAAAAACCACTAACAACTAATGTTCATTGTGGGAAGCACACTTGAAAGACCATACAAATTTCCCTTTGGACTCGTCAAAAATGATCTAGAATCAGCAATTTTAAAAATGGCTCTACTCAAATAAGTAGAAATAATTTGGAGTAGGAGTTCGGAGACTCGGATCTCCCTCCAATTAGCTGTTTGTCTTTTGGCAAACTGTTCAGACCCTCTGACCTCCAGCTCTCTCAGCTCTAAACCGGGAATAATAGTGTGTGCTGTCTGCAAACCTCTTAAGGTTGCTGCCAGTATCATAGCGATATTTGTAAATTAAAATATGCTCTCCAAATGCAGGCTATTACAGACCTTAAATAGCTAAGCTTTGTGTCAAAGTTTTGTCCTTGGGGCATCATATTTCTCTAAGTGAAACTATCTGATTTGTCTTTCAACGTTTTTTAAATATCGGCCTGAGAATTAAGAAAATCAAACTAAACAGAGCTTTTGGATTTTTATTTCCAGACTCAGCCTGAGAATCAAAGTTTCTGGCACTGAATAAATACTACTTACTCCAGTCTAGTAGTGGTGTCAATCAAAATGGCAATATTCCAAGTCTGTTAACATTATTATTAACAGACTTTTCCTTACACTGCCAATCATGCAATTTATTGGTGCTTTAAAAGGAGTTAAAAAGTAACCATTTTCTTTTCCTGCTAAGGTTTTCATCTAGTTAGTTCTGATTCTTTGAGGTAAATATAAAGCAGCAGTGGATATTTTATCAATAATAATATCTCTGCCTCAGAAAATATAAACAGTAAAAAATATAAGCAACAGAGCAATTTCTGAAGATGAAATGCAAATGCCGTGTTAATTATTCTAGAAAAGCCAATTAAAAAGTAAATCCAGGGACTTCCCTGGTGGTGCAGTGGTTAAGAATCCAACTGCCAATGCAGGGGACATGGGTTCGAGCCCTGGTCCGGGAAGATCCTACATGCCACGGAGCAACTAAGCCCGAGTGCCACAACTACTGAGCCGGAGCACTGTAACTACTGAAGCCCGTGTGCCTAGAGCCCGTGCTCCACAACAAGAGAAGCCACCACAATGAGAAGCCCTCGCACAGCAACGAAGAGTAGCCCCCGCTCGCCGCAACTAGAGAAAGCCTGCACACAGCAACGAAGACCCAACGCAGCCAGAAGTAAATAAAAAAATTTATTTAAAAAAAACAATCCACCTTCCAATGCAGGGACGTGGGTTCGATCCCTGGTCGGGGAACTAAGATCCACATGCCGTGAGGCAACTACTGAGCCCACTCACTCTAGAGCCCTCGCACCACAACTAGAGAGAAGCCAGCGTGCTGCAACGAAAGATCCCGCATGCCTCCTGCATGCTGCAACGAAGATCCCAAGATCCCACATGCCACAACTAAGACCCGACGCAGCCAAATAAATAAATAAATATTTACAAAAAAGAAGTCCCTGATCTGTAAAAAAAAAAAAAAAAAAAGTAAATCCAAATATTTTGTTGCCTCGATAACCTCATCTACCCCAGAAAATGTAAAGGTCAAAATCTCTGTGTGTCATATTAAAACAATGCTTCAAGTTTCCATTTTCAATCCTCTTAGAGAATCATAGAAATTCCAAATTCCCATATATATAAATTTTGCAATCACACGATCCATTGCCCTGATATTTATGGTTGACTTTCCCATGCCAGAAAGTCAGACATTTAAGGACATTAAAAATTGTCCTTCAGAGAAGGCGGCTCTGGTCTAATACTTAACTCTTTAGAGTGGCTAGGGAAGGTCTCTACCACCTCAGCAGAAATCTCTCCGTCAGGAAGACATTGTTCCATAGGTGATAGACCCAAGGAGATGCCTATTATTATTCCCTGCAGTGATTCAATCAAAAGAGGACTTGACGTGGATTCAGAACCGGGGCTTGAGCTCCAGCACGGACCTACAGGCTGAGTGACCTCAGGCAATTCACTGAACTTCTCAAGACTCAGCTTCTTCCATCTGTGAGATGTGAGTAATAATAGCTTAACTCACAGAGTTGTCGAGAGAGTCAGATCAAACATATCTGTGAATGTACCTGGTAGACCGTGAAATGCTAATAAGTGCAGAGCAGCTATAGTTCCTGACAGGGTAATTCAAATTAAGTACTTGCTTTGATTTTACAAAGTGATTTACGTGAAAACCAGTAAAGTATGAGCGCTTTTGCTCTCTCATCTTGTGCAACAGAACCTGTGTGTTCGTTCGTCCTAATCAGCTCCACGTTTGGGGGGCAAGCATTTAACTTTGAAACAGGCCTCACAAGATACCACAAATATAAAGTGTCCCCCAACTGTTTGCACCCTGGAATTATTGCCTTGTGCAACAAGCATCAGACAGAAGTGGCTTGTTCACGTTCCTGTATTCAGATGGTGTCAAAACACTGTACCTTTTCACACCCTATTCCACTAGTTTTCCATATATCCGTCCTCCCTACTCCAGGCAAGACTATTTGCCTGCCATCTTCCTCACACCATTTGATTGCTTCCTCTTCTATATTTTTAGATGGTGAATTTTTATTTCCCCGGTTACCCTCCTTACTTTAGAGCAATGCATTACTCTTACCCCCTTTAAGATCTACCTCTTCTGTACAACTTTCCCTGACTGACTCCCATGCTTCTTTGCTGATTCTGTTTTCAACCCCACATTTAGAAGAGAGTCATGCAAGATCCCATATTTCGTAGATGTTGATGGGGTTTTAGAATACTACTTGAAACTAAGACTGGGTCTGCATAATGACAGTGGATCCATTAAATAATTTCAGTCAGTTCATCGCAGCTTTTTCTTTTAAAAACAAAACAAAACAAAACCCAGAAGTCCTAAAGCAGTCCGTCCAGTTCCTATATGAAGAGAAACTGCTGTGAATCAGATAAAAAGTGAAGGTCACTCCAACTTAATGTGTGTAGGCATGAGTGTGTGCGTATGTATGTGTGTTTGGGATTGTCTCAGTTGCTTAACTCTTTGACTGCTTAATCAGTGGAGCATAGAGGAAATTCATTAGGTAGGAAATTGTAATCTGTGCTGCTGCTAATTTGCTGTGAGTCTTAGACAACCCACCGCAGGCCAGTCCTCTCCTGTATAATGAGTGTGTCACACTAGCTGACCCATAAGGTCCCGCCAAGTATCTATGACCTATAGGCAAGGAGAAATCAGTAACCTATCTACTCCATAACGTATCTGAGAAATACCTCGCCATTCTCTGGCACACCACTTACAGTGAATTTCAAGTTGCTTTAATTTTTTTTTTTGCTCTGACTTCTGGAGCTTTGGAAGGTAGCAGGAAACTATGCGGGTGACCTTCTTGCAACAGGCCCCAAAGTGAAGTTGGGTCTCCCTGTTCCTCCTGCTGCCGTTCTGGGCAGCCTGACCCAGGGATCTGGATCAGCAGGTGCAAAGAACAGAGTCTTAAATCAAATCACTCGTTTTGACTAAAAGACTCTGACATACCTGTGGGCAGTTGATGGATGACCTAGGGATTTTGAAGGCTTGGTAGACTTTCTAAGGCACTGAAGCGAACTGATAATGCTAAGTCTTACACAGAATAAATGCTTCATAAGTGTTTATTGAATTACTAAACCAGATGGAGTAACGTTTTAAAGAAAGTTCTCCAAGAGCAGTGATGGTGAGCCAGTACCAGGAAGACAAAGTTTTATGGAAACAAGCATCAAGCCCTATTCTTAGGTTGATATTAATAATAAAAGGGCCTTATGTTTGTATAGATTTTCACAGCTTACAAATCATTTACACATACTTATTCCATTCAATGTCTACCCCAAAATGCCACATTCCTATATTACCACTTTTTAATAAATACAGACAGTATAACTGTGATACAGATACTACAAACAACTTGCCCAAAGTCACACATCTAGTCAATTGCTGACTGAACTCAAGATCAGGTCTTCTGATTTTAAGTTTTGGGCTCCTCCTAGAATATATTAAGGTGCTGTGTGCAGCTAAGGGACCATGTGTGTTTAGATAGAGGAAGCCCTGTCTCCATCAAAATACCTTTGGTGAGTAGCAATCTTAACTCACCTTCATGAAAATACATCATACAGGACAAGACTAACACGTCTATTGAACTGTGTATTGGTAGGCCATATATGGAACACATATTCTATTCTGAGTTTTATATTGTAAGGTTTGAGATGAAGAGTCATAAAGTAGAGAACTGCCAGGAATTCGTATTAGTGGTTAAAGTTCTGAAAACTTTCCCTTACAAGGAGCAGCTGAAAGAATTTGAGGCATTTAGCCTGGAGAAAGTTATATTGGTGGTGCTGGTGGAGGGTGGGGTGATTAGGGCAGGGAAAGTATACATTCATTGTCTCCAGAGCTCTGAGCAGCTGCTGCATCAGAGGGATTAGCTATATTGCTCCAGAGGCCAGAATAGAACTGCTGAAGAGAAATTACTGAGGTCATTTTTTTATTCACCATAAAGAAAAATTTCAAAAAAATTAAAGTTGCTCAAAAATTCAGTACATTTTCTTGTGAGGTATAACTTGTTAACTAATCAAGCAAAGCTGAGTAGACCTACTGGTGTGGATGATATAATCATGATTTTGGCATTGGGTAGGAGGTTGAAATAAATGTTCTTTAAGGGTTTTTTCAGGGCCTCTAAGATTCTATGGTTTAACCTTTCTCTAAAATAATTAAGCTTGAACAGAGGCAGAAACATATCTATTTTCATAACCTGTGTTTCTAGTGGTACCTATGCTGCACTATCAGTGTTTACCTACCATATTACCCCCAAACTTAGCAGCTTAAAATATGTATCCTGTGAGTCAGACCAATGGAGAGGTCTCCACATCTTCTAGTGCTCAGCTGGGAAGACTCAACAGCTGGGGGGAGACTCAACAACAGGTGGGGTGAATGGATCGACTAGAGGCTGGAATCAAATCGTCTAGAGCTGTCCAACACAGGAGGCACTAACCCCACGTGGGTATTGACTACTTGAAGTATATCTAATCTGAACTGGGTTGTGTTCTAAGTGAAACATGTACACACACATAAACACATATATACACATACTGTTCCAAAGACTTAGTATGAAAACACATTAATAATGTGTATATTGGTTACATATCGAAATAACAATATTTGGATAGTGGGTGAAATAAAATATATTAACCACATTAATTTCCCTTGTTTCTTTTTAATTTTTAAAATGAAAACTTAAAGTTTTATGTGTAGTTCATTCTTATTGGACATCACTGATCTCATGTATATGGTGGTTAATGCTGGCTGTTGACTGGCATCTCAGCTGGGTGACTGACTCTGGAGCAGCTGCTTGTGGTCTCTTCATGATGCTAGGGCTTCCCCATAATACGGTCATCTCAGGATAGCTGAACATTTTGTAACTGAAGACTCCAAAAGTAAGCCTTCCAGTGTGGAAGGTGAAAGCTGCATTGGCTTTTTGACTTAGTCGTGGAAATCACACGCATCGCTTTTGCTGCATTCAAATGGTTACCAGTGTATATAAACCAGCATAGACACGAGAGGAGGGGCACACTGCAGTAGAGACTGCAGGATGGGGGCTACTGTTGCAGGCTTCTTGGAAAATACAATCTCCCACAACTTGTTATGGGCATAGACCAACAGAGTTATGAAATACCCTTCAGATCTCAGGAGCCATTTCTGAAGTTTAAGTAAAGTCCTGGATGTGAGACAGATTAGAGTTCTTCTGGAGAGACCTTCAAATCTTAAAATTAAGCAAATATGTGATGCTCAGGAATTGCATTAATAGCCATTATTAAAGCGGAATGTAGTTTAAAGTGCAAACTGTCCTTTAGGTGTTTAAAACGCTGTGCACATGCCAAGGAAACAATCAGAAATCCAGGGTTGTAGTCACAGAGTTGAATCACATGGCACAATACTTCCAGGTTTTTTGTTGTTTTTGTAGTCTGTTTATCTTTCATTAACCAGTAGAAGAAGTATGTTCCTAATTCCTTAGAGATACACGTTCAAAACGGACTGGCAAAAATCTTTCCTTTTTCCAAATGTACTTAAATTTTTCTTCGTTTAAGTTAAGCTCTTTGAACATCAATTAATAATTTATACAATGAATGTGAAGATGTGTGGTATGTGTTGGCTTGAGGATAATGCGTGATTTGTAACAAGCATTAAAGTATTTTATAAGATGTAATTTATTTAATGCATTATCCTATATTTACTTTTTAGAGGGCATTGTGGAGCAGTGTACCCAGAGCATGAAATGTCATGAAGGTTAAATCAACATTGGGCTTTAGTCAAACAAGTGTAATTGGCCCAGAGGGCACCTAGTAACTATGGACTTCTGGAAATGAATGATTGTTGATTTTTGTGTGTGTGGTTTTTTTCTCAAGTAATAATAGGAATTGTCAATGTCAAGTTAGCTTAAATGTTCAGTTTGCATCGTTCCTTTTGCACCTCCTCTTTAGAGTTTCAATTGCTCAGATTATTTGCACTTTGAAATTAATCTGTTAATACAAACTATTATTTTCATCTATAATTGATTTCATTATTAATCACTGAATAATTAACCATGATTTAATTTTAATTTAATTTAATTAATCCTCAAAATAAAAGTATATAAGTCCATTACTTTCTCCTGGGTTATATGTGGAAAGCACTTTTTGATATGCATCATTATAGATGATATGATGGACAGTGAATTGAACTTGGCATTGGGAGTGGAGAAAATACAAAACAACAAGAACAACAACAACATACAAAACCAAAAATAAAAAATAAGCCTGCATTATTCGTAAAAGTTATCAGAATTCTGCACTGCTTCTTAATTCTGGTTGGCATTTTATTCCTCTTCATACAGCAGCCAGAACACACTGAAAGATTTCCCTCCACTTCCAGAAAGGTGGCCAGATTCACCTGTTTGAAAAGCACACTGATATGGGCTGGATTTTATTGCACATAGAAGATGTTCAGCTCTGCTCCTAACATTTGCTTTCTAAATAACAAAGGCTCTTGCAATGAATCATGAAACTAAAAACAGGTTCTAGTACTTTTCAAAAGGATTTTCACTTATAAGAAAAACTTTTTGGCCTGTGGAACTTTTCACTTCATTCCATTTTCTTATACAAACAAGAAGGACCAACAGGTAGCACAGAATACTAATGTTTTCAATTTAGTATTATGGAGAGATATGCTACAATCCAGTGAATTGAAGAGAAAGCTACATCAAATAACCTGAAGCAAAACTAAAGCCTTTCAGGTCTCAAGTTATTTAAATTAACTAATAAATGTATGATGCTATTAAAGTAAAGGTTAATAGCATGGGCTTTGGGTCATACACACATAGGCCATATACGTTTCCTCATCTATAAATGAATGCAAGACTACCTAGTAGAATTTTGGGGAAGATTAAATAGGAAAACATAAATCAGTGGCTTAACACAACACATAGCAAGGCGTCACTGTTGTTATTTTTAGAATACAGTAGAATATCAACAAACTGCCTATTGAGGGAATGTACCTCAACATGATAATTGCCATATATGACATGCCCACAGCTAACATCATACTCAGTGGTGAACTGAAAACTTTTCCTCCAAGATCAAGAACAATACAAGTTTACTCTTGCCACTTTCATTCAATGTAATACTGGAAATCCTAGCCAGAGAAAATTGGCAGGAAAAAAGATATAGAAAGCATCCAAGTCAGAAAGGAAGAAGTAAAACTGTTTCTTTTTGCAGAGGACATGACATTATTTATAGAAAACCCCAAAGGCTCTACCAAAAAACCATTAGAACTAATAATCAAATTTAGTAAAATTTCAGGATACAAAAATCTGTTGCATTTCTATACGCTAATAAGAGACTATCAGAAAGAGAAATTAAGAAAACAATCCCATTTACAATTGTATCAAAAATAATAAAATATCTATGATATATTTAACGAAGGAGGTGAAATATCTGTACACTGAAAACTATAAGACATTGATGAAAGAACCTGAAGAAGACTCAAATAAAAGGAAAGATATTCTATGCTCATGGACTGGAAGAATTAATATTGCTAAGATGTCCATATTACCCAAAGCAATCTACAGATTCAATGCAATTCCTATTAAAATTCCAATGGCATTTTCCACAGAAATAAAAAAAAAAGCAATCCTGAAATTTGTATGGAAGCAGAAAAGACCCAGAAGAGCAAAGCAATCTTGAAATAGAAGGATAAAGCTGGAAGCATCACACGTCCTGGTTTAAAACTATATTACAGGGACTTCCCTGGTGGCACAGTGGTTAAGAATCCACCTACCACTGCAGGGGACACAGGTTAGATCCCTGGTCCGGGAAGATCCCACATGTTGTGGAGCAACTAAGCTCGTGCGCCACAACTACTGAGCCTGCACTCTAGAGCCCACGAGCCACAACTACTGAAGCCCGCGCACCTAGAGGCCATGCTCCGCAACAAGAGAAGCCACCGCAATGAGAAGCCCGCGTACCGCAACGAAGACCCAACGCGGCCAAAAATAAATTAATTAATTAAAAAAATAAAATTTAAAAAAAAGTATCAGGCAAAGAACTCAACTTAAAAAAAAGAAAACGATATTACACACAAAGCCATAGTAATCAAAAGAGTATTGTATTGGCATAAAAACTGACACACTGATCAATGGAACAGAATAGAAAGCCCAGAAATAAACCTATGCATGCATGGTCAATTAATGTATGACAAGGGAGCCAAGAATTTACAATGGGAAAAGGATAGTGTCTTCAATAGCTAGTGCTGGGAAAACTGGACAGCGACATACAAAAGAATGAAACTGGACCACTATCTTATACCATACACAAAAATCAACTTAAAATGGTTAAACTTGAACTTAAGACCTGAAACCATATGACTCCTAGAAAAAAACATAGAGGGTAAGTTCCTTGACATCAGTCTTGTCAATGATTTTCTGGATATGACACCAAAAGCAAATATAACGAAAGTGAAAATCAACAACTTGGACTACATCAAAGTAAAAAGCTTCTGCCTGGCAAATAAAATCATCAACAAAGTGAAAACACAACATAAAGAATGGGAGAAAATATTTGCAAATCATATATATGATAAGGGATTAATATTCAAAATATATAAGGAACTCAGAAACTCAAAAGCAAAATAACTAACAATACAATTAAAAAGTGGGCAGAGGATCTGAATATGTTTTTACAAAGGAGAAATCCTCTTTACGTGTGAGAAAGACCCTAGCAAATAGGAAAAGGTAAAGCCAGGATTTTAAACTGGAATTTCAAATCTTTAACTCTTTCCAAAACAACAAATATTAAAAGTTGGGTGGGAGGGAAGGAGAGAGGGAGGGAGGGTGGGAGGGAGGGAGGAAAGGCACAGGGACTTCCAGGAAGCTATGCTGTCCTTGCATCCTTGTAAGCCTGACCCAGCATTCATTAACCCCTCTACAGTCTCCCTATCTGCCCATAGCCCAGTCATTAGAGTGTAGATGTGGCTCTGGGCAGCCTGGTGGATTCTGTCCTGTGCATTGGAACATAAAGCATATTTTCACAGCATATCTGAGAATTCTGAAAGGTTCTTGCCACCTCTGATGTCCTGGAAAATCTATTTCAAATAATCTCCAAATTGCTTTATTTATGGGGAATGGAGCCTGGCACTTGCAAATAGAAAAACGAGACAAACAAACAAGCAAACTTTGCTGGGAAACACTAGGATCTTGCTACCTAGCTTATCCAGGTTAAACATCAAAATCAGTTCACAGCAAGAGGACACGTATTAAAGAAT
Organism: Stenella coeruleoalba; assembly: GCF_951394435.1. NCBI lineage: Eukaryota > Metazoa > Chordata > Mammalia > Artiodactyla > Delphinidae > Stenella > Stenella coeruleoalba. The sequence continues at coordinate 17,757,166 of NC_137158.1, read as the reverse complement.
TATGTGTGAGATAAAAGGTGAACTGAGCAGCCAGCCCTGAGGTTAAAGCTCTCCTTGCAAAAGAGGTAAGAACGATTGACATTATTCTTATAGTAACTGAACTCACCCCATCTTTATGCTGGTCATATTGCTATGGGGCATAGATTTTTGTCATTTCAGGTGCCTGAGGTTACTCTCTTTGTCCTACGGAGGGGCCAGGTTTTCTCTGTGTATGCAGAATCTAAGCCAGTCAGCCCCAGAGCCCATCGGAAGGAGTGGGATGGCAGAAAGCACAGGAATGTTGTGGAAGCTGTGGGGTTTCTTTTGAAAGAATGTGTTTTCAAGCTCAGTTTTTCTGGAATTTTTTTTTTTTTTATTGACGTATAGTTGATTTACAACATTGTCTTAGTTTCAGGTGTGCAGCACCTGCATATATATATATATATATATATATATATATATATATAGTTTTTCAGATTCTTTTCCATTGTGGATTATTATATATATGTAGTTTTTCAGATTCTTTTCCATTATGGGTTATTACAAGATATTGAATATACAGTAAATCCTTGTTGCTTATTTATTTTATATATATTAGTCTGCAACCGTTAATCCCAAACTCCTAATTTATTCCTCCCCTCCTTTCCCCTTTGGTAACCATAAGTTTGTTTTCTATGTCTGTGATTCTGTTTCTGTCTTATAAATAAGTTTATTTGTATTATTTTTTAGATACCACGTATAAGTGATATCATACGATATCTGTCTTTCTCTGTCTGATTTACTTCACTTAGTATGATAATCTCTGGGTTCATCACCTAGAAGCTATTCTTACAACTTGGGTCTGCCATCATTTATTTGGTATGAGCTCACAAGTAAAGGCTTTTTAGACACATCCTACACAGCTTCTGGAGGACAGGCACATACACAAAAGTCAAAGCTCATTCTGATCATTTTAATTTAGTCATGTGTTCACTCTCAGTGAATGAATGACGTGACACGTCCCACACTTGAAGGCTTTTGCAGCTCAGAAGACCCTGGGTAATCTGGCTCCAGCCTCTTCCTCATGATGTGATAAAGGAATAGATTTCTCTGAAGGGCTTGGCCTCTGACTGGAGTGGATGCGTCACAAGGCCTGGCTGAACTTCATAGCTCTTCATCTGGCCACAATCTGGCCTTGGATTCATCCCATTACTGCTGTGAACAAGCCCCCAAGGTGGGCCCAGTGGGAGGATCGTCCACCAGAACAAGGTGAGACAGCTTGAAACTGAAACCATGCACCTCAGATTGGGACTTGAACCCACAGTCTTTTAATTGAGATTACACACCTGGTCTCAGGACTTAATGAAGCTCATGTTCCTGAAGTCTCATGGCAGAAAGAATTCAGTGAGAGACAAAGTGATACATAAGAAGTGGATTTAGGGGCTTCCCTGGTGGCGCAGTGGTTGAGAGTCCGCCTGCCAATGCGGGGGACACGGGTTCGAGCCCTGGTCGGGGAGGATCCCACATGCCGCGGAGCAACTGGGCCTGTGAGCCACAACTACGGAGCCTGCGCGTCTGGAGCTTGTGCTCCGCAACGAGAGGCCGCGATAGTGAGAGGCCCGCGCACTGCGATGAAGAGTGGCCCCCACTCGCCACAACTGGAGAGGGCCCTCGCACAGAAACGAAGACCCAACACAGCCAAAAATAAAAATTAATTAATTAATTAATTTTTTAAAAAAGAAGTGGATTTATTTAGAGAGAAACACGCTCCACAGACAGAGTGTGGGCCATCTCAGAAGGTGAGAGGCCCCAAAATATGGTGTGGTTAGTTTTTATGGACTGGGTAATCTCATAGGCTAATGAGTAGGGGGGATTAGTCCAATTATTTTGGGGAAGGAGCGGGGATTTCCAGGAATTGGGCCACTGCCTACTTTTTGACCTTTTATGGTTGATCTCAGAACTGTCATAGTGCTGGTGGGTGTGTCATTTAGCATATGCTAATGTATGACAATGAGTGCATAAGGAGGCTCAAGGTCTACTGGAAGTTGACTTGTCTGCCATCTTGGACCTAGCTGGTTCTAACCAGTTTTTGTCATGTCCTATGGCTATATCATTCTTTTAAAGGTTGTGCCTTGCCCCCTTCCCTTGTGTTTCAAGCTCAGGACACTGAAGCTTAAAAGGCTGTGCATTTCTAACTTCTCAGGAAATAGGCATCTCTTAGGAATGGAGACTTTTCACTCAAGGCCTCCAGGTCCAACACTGACCATGGCAGGATGGACTTTTACTAAAGTGTCTTTCCCCCCAAGGAAAGCTGCCTATTGCCTCATGCTCAGCTCAGAAATCCTCTCCTCAGATTAGTCTCTGGGATTAAGCCCACTGTGGAGGTTGACTGCCTCTGGCTGACCACCGTTTGAAATCTTTGTACGATCTACTTGTTAGAGGCAATGGAAGGAGTAGAGGCTGCAGGGCAGCCTGGCTGGCTTTGTATACTGGCTCTTCTACTTCTCACAGACAGCCTTGGGCAAATTACTGAATTTTTGTGTGCCTATTTTCTCATCTTCAAAGTGTGGAATAATAGGAGTGCTTACATCATAAGGGTACTGTGAGAGGAAAGTGAGTTAATTCGCGTAAAGTGTATAGAACAGAATAAGTGTATTGATCAGAGCTGATCACCATTAGCTGGTATTTTCATCTAGAAATCTGGGAAGTTAGTCCACTTTCTAAAGTGGGAGTTGACTTTTTAGAACCGAATCTTTTCCTGAAGGAATGAGACGGTAAAGAGAATAATAGGGCAGTAAGAGGGGAATCTTAGCTTGGGGTGCTGTGGGGATGGTCTGGAGATTTGAGCCATAGGGAAGGCTGAGAAGGTGGTGCTGGGGATTAGGTTCTCGTTTCCAGGAATGGCAGGCTGGGCTACCTATCTTTGGTATCTTACGGGTAACAATATTGGTAACTTTAAAAGGTGAAGGCAGTATAGGTAAACAAAGTGAGACGGCTAATTATATTTACCTGAACTATAGTTTTGCCTAGGGTTACCTTGGCAGAACAGGATTAAATGAACTATAAATTCCTTTGAAGCAGAAACTGTTGTCCTACTGCTCACAGTGAGCTCTCAGTAAAGGTGTGCTGAGTAGATTAGTAAATAATGAATAAACAGCTCGAGGTCCAGGCTGAATTTACTTGGTCCATAAACCTGGCTTGGCTAAGTCCAAGGATGGCCTTTAGACCGAGCTTCAGGGATGCAGTCACTCCTACGCGTTCTTCCCCTTGCTGATTTAAGGTCTACCGAGAAAAAAAAAGGGACAGCTTAAAAAAAAAAAGTTTAATATGGGGCAAATCACAACTGTGTCTTTCTACTTCCATTAAGGCTGCTCCATATTTTCTTAGGGTCAGCTAAAGGGATGGATCAGTGATGGTTATTCACACAATTTTCAGTTTTCTTCAGCAGGTTCTCTCTGTTTAATTTTTTTTTTTCTGAAATGAGATGGTAGTCAATTGGAAAAATAAAAATAAAATCACTAACATCTTTACTGATGTGGGTAGCAAGAGATGATCGCAAACAAAAAGGCTTTCTGGATTGTGTGTTTACTGAGACATAGTTTTAGATGACCTGAATTATCTTTTAACACTGTGCTGCATGTAATTTTGCACCCACCAAAAACAACCTGTCAGACGAAATGTTTTAGTAACAATTAGTCAATTGTGACAATAGGAATGTAACAAACAGGCGAAAAATGTGAGCATCCTTTGACAATGAAAACCAAAAACAATCCCCCCCCCCACAAAAAAAACCCCTGAATGTAGCAAATAAATAGGAATTTAAAAAATGATGCCACAAAACAGCATACTTAAATTACATATAAATACATCTGGAATCGGTGAAACTGTAAGTGCTCTCTTTTTAAAAATAATTGGCGGGACTTCCCTGGTGGTCCAGTGGTAAAGAATACGCCTTCCAACGCAGGGGACGTGGGTTCGATCCCTGGCCAGGGAACTAAGATCCCTCATGCCCCAGGGCAACCAAGCCTGAGCGCCACAACTACTGAGCACGCGTGCCTCAACGAGAGAGTGGGCTGCAAACTACAGAACCAACGTGCTCTGGAGCTTGCGCACCACCGCTATAGAGCCCACGTGCCCTGGAGCCCGCGCACTACAACTAGAGAGAGAAAACCCGCGTGCCACAACTGGAGAGAAGCCTGAGAGCCGCAATGAAGAGACCTTGTACCTCAGTGAAGATCCCTCTCCCGCAACTAAAACCCAATGTGGCCAAAAAATAATAAAATAAAATAATTAGCAATTGACCTTTTTTGAATTGTACTTCTCAACGTCAAATATTGAAGTGGGCAAAAAGTTTGTTTGGGTAACATCTTATGGAAAAACCCGAACGAACTTTTTGGCCAACCCAATATTAGCTCAGAGATCAACAAACTTTTTCTGTAAAAGACCAGATCGTCAATATTTTTAGGCTTTGTGGGCCAAGAGACCGAATCGAGTATAATTAGTAGGTACCTATATAGCAAAGAGAAAACAAATTGCCACACTTTTTATTCACATAATTAAATATATAATAATAATAATCGAGTATAATTTTTGTAATGCAAGTCTACTAATGAAAATAATGGATTTTTTTTTTTTTGGTGTAACATTTTACTTGAGAGTCAACCTCACTGTTCCCTTCCAATTGATTGCAAATGTTTTCCTGTAAAAATCATCCTTAGTTACTGGCATCCTACAAAAACAGGCTGTTGGCTGGATTTTGCCTGCTGGCTATAGATTGTTGATCTTTGGGTTGGTTGCTCAGGAGAAGACCAGCAAAGCACTGTGCATAAAACAGCAAGTGATAGTTAAACAGAAACAGCCCTTGGTTACTGCTTTTCCATGTGCTGGTAGTGGTACAGTGCGCTAGTCTTCAAACCAAATAATAGGGAGTCCTTAACGTAAACTTGGGGTCTTTTAGTAGAGACTGAAAGTAATGTGAAAATGATAGTAAGTATTTTGACACAAGAAAAGGAACCCAGCACAGAGCAGTGTGAGCTAAGAACAGCCAACACAGAGGGGGAAGAAAAGAGTGAGTGGAAGGGATTCCCTTCATGTGAGTGGTAGAGATATAGACTGTTCCTTAGTGAGGAGGAACTAGAAATGTAAAGCAGATCCTACCCAGGATTGTTTATATTTGTGTTCAAAATACTTGTTATTAAAATGAATATCATTCTCATTCTAGAATCTGCGATGGCTTCAGATCCCTTTACCATCTTTATAAAGTCCTAAAAAATATTTTAAGTGTTTGGTATCATAGTATTTTGGCAAGTTGTATGTCGGAGTCAAGATTCTGAGCTTCAAAGTGAGGAAGAAAGATGAGCAGCCTTGACCTCACTCTCTCATCTTCTCCTCCGGCCAAACGCTCTATTAACATGACAGAAGTGTGTCTGTTACATAGAAGCCCTTAATTGTCCATATCACGCTCTATTTCACATACAACAATCAATTTAAAAAATTCTTTGGCCTGGGGCAGTAATTTATTCATTCAAAAGCGTTTACTAGTTTGTGTGAGCATTTAACCCCTTTTTCATATTTTTATTTTCTTAATTTTTATTGGGGTATAGTTGATTTCAATGTTGTGTTAGTTTCAGGTGTACAGCACAGTGAATCAATTATATATAAACATATATCCACTCTTTTTTGTTTTAGATTCTTCTTTTTTGTTTTAGATCTCTTCTCTTCTTTTGTTTTAGGCCATTAGAGAATACTGAGTAGAGTTCCTTGTACTATACAGTGAGTTCTTATTTGTTTTCTATTTTATATATAGTAGTGTGTGTATGTCAATCCCCATCTCACAATTTATCCCTCCGCCCCTTATTCCCTGGTAACCATAAGTTTGTTTTCTATATCCGTGATTTGTAAATATGTTCATTTGTACCCATTTTTTAGAGTCCACATATAAGCTGTATCATATGATATTTGTGTTTCTGTGTCTACAAAGCTACAGTAATCAAAATAGTATGCTACTAGCACAGAAACAGAAATATAGATCAATGGAACAGGATAGAAAGCCCAGAGATAAACCCACACACTTAATCTATGACAAAGGAAGCAAGAATATGTAATGGAGAAAAGACAGCCTCTTCAATAAGTGTTGTTGGGAAAAGTGGACAGCTACATGTACAAGAATGAAATTAGAACACTTCCTAACACCATACACAAAAATAAACTCAAAATGGATTAAAGACCTAAATGTAAGGCCAGACACTATAAAACTCTTAGAGGAAAACATAGGCAGAACACTCTGACATAAATTGCAACAAGATCTTTTTTGACCCACTTCCTAGAGCAATGAAAAGAAAAACAAAAATAAACAAATGGGATCTAATTAAACTTAAAAGCTTTTGCACAGCAAAGGAAACCATAAACAAAACAAAAAGACAACCCTCAGAATGGGAGAAAATACCTTTTCATATTTTTGTGTCCCTAGGGAAAAGCATTCTTCTTCTAGGAAAGGACTCAGGTAAAGAACTCAGACTGCTGGATTTGAATCTCAATACTACCCTGTAAGCCCTTGGGCAGTCACTTTTTTTCCCCTCATTATCAGTTAGCTCAGCTGTAGAATGGGGATAACAATTTCTACCTCAAGGGATTTTTGTGAGCAGTAAAGGAGTTAATCCACATAAAATGCTTAGCATTCTGCCTGATACATATTATTATATATGCTCAATAAATATCAGTTATTTGTATGATTATTATTATTAAATTTACCTATGATATTTATCATAATGACAATATCATTTTTTACATCAAATAGACAGTTTACGAATTCATTCACAAATATTTATCAAACATTTACTCTGTGCCAGGCATTACTGTAGGCAAAGAATATACATAGCGTAAACACAACAGATCAATATCTGTAGTCTATGATGATAATAGATCAATATCTGTATCTATGATGATAAATGCTATGTGGAAAATTAACACTGGAGTAAGACAGGGAGCATTGAGGGAGGAGAGATTGCAATTCAACATAGGCTGGATGATCAGGGAAGTCTTCCAGGATATGGATGGCCTTTCCTCCTGAGGGGCTGAAAGACCTCGGTTAGGTTGCCAGAATTAGTGAATAAAAATACAGGATGTCTAGTTAAATTCAGTCTGGCATCCTGTATTTTATTTGGCAACCATGGCTGGGGATGGGGGATGAAGAGGGAATCCTGAGGGTTTTGTTTTGGGATGAAGGACGAATAAGTTTCACTGATAGATTCCAGTGGGGCGGGGCTAAGACGCAGTGTGAGGTGTTTGCACTGCTGCAAGGCCTGGGCCAGGCTCCCTTACTTGGAGTACTGAGGTTCTGTAATTTTCCTGATTCCTGCCTTCGAGTGGGTGGGAAGTGGAACAAGTGGAGCTTGGCTTCCTCTTAAGTCCTGATATTTGTTGCTTGGGGTCATGGAAAGTCAGACTGAAAATGATCTGCGATGTCAGGTTAGACAATCCTCAGGAAACAGACCCAGAAACGTCAAATGAGTTGCTCAACATTGTGAATATAGTTCCTCTCTGAACCTGGATTATTGATTTAGATGCTGCAATAAAAATAAATTCTCCATATACAATTTTCCCTTGTTTTTCCTCTGTAATTTTTCATCTAGGGTTTAGGATAGCACAATTTCCCCCAGAAGGAGGATTTCAAAAGTGAGTAGTGGTAGTTTCTACCATACAATGTAATTCTTCCAATGATTAAATGCTGTCTCTTATACACAGTGAGGGGAGAGCTGGTTTCATCTCAGCTCGTGACTATGGTGATAGTGTCGACTAGTGCATGAAATTGAAAGATGGAGCCAGTTCCATGTTAAATAGGGGGAAAGGGGTTTTGTTCGTTTTTGAAAGTTCAGTTTCTAGAACACTGCCTAGTACATTGTAGGTACTCCGTAAACATGAATATGAATAATGGATAAGGATTTGTGGTATTATGAGATTTTTTTAAAATCAAAACTTAATTTTTGTTAAATCACTTTGAAATAATGCTTATTTGCATGCTTCTGCCCAAAATAAGTGTGTTAGAGATGTTTTCTTGCAGATGCTGAAAGAAATGTGTGTCACAGTGATTCAGAGAATAGGCCCAGATAATCCTCACTTCAAACTTCCTAGCCGTGTGACTTTTCCTTATCTTTGTACCTCAGCTCCCTCTTCTATAAAATAAGAGCAATAATATACTAGTGTCTCCTTTCTCATTAAATTATTGAAATAAGTCCATACGTAAAACATTTAGATCAGTGCCTGTTGCATACAAGGCACTAGAATGTTAGCCATTAACCTTATCTTAATCTTTTATTAGTTCTAATATATTTATATATATTTCTTTGTTTGTTTTTTATTGGCCTCACTGAGAGGCTTGAGGGGAATTTTAGTTTCCCAACCAGGGATCAAACCCGCGCCCCCTGTAGTGGAAGTGGGGAGTTCTAATCATTGGACTGCCAGGGAATTCCCCCTAACGTATTTATATTATCTCCAGTATAATGCTTAGCACATTGTCTGATATCTAAAAGATTATTGAGTGACTAAATAATGTCCACATATTAGAAAAAATGTAAACTATTTACTATTTAGAGTCCTTCTGAAGATATTGCAAAAGAGTGTAATGAGTAAAAATATCACTACTTAACTAGTCCAGTCATTGATACCCTAGAGAGAGAGGAGGCTGAACAATTACAAGGATGAATAAGCCTTTGTCATTGACCTCTCCTGAGCTGAAGAGCAAGCATTTTTATATGGGAAGGATGCACTGTCTTCCCCTTTTAATATGGGTCATGTCCACCTTGGCAAGTCTGGGGCCTCTGAGCTTTTGTTGTGGGGAATCCAAAGAAAATACAACGGAGAGTGAGGTGGAAGAGTGACTTGTCAAGATGTCTGTTTGCACCGTCTTCCCTTCCACCTATGCCTATGCACAAAGTATACCACAGAAGTAAGTAACCCCAAACTTAATCCATCACAACTTGGCTTTCTCTCTGCCATGCCAATAAGTACACTTTGGCTAAACTTATGGGTATTCTTCCTATGAGTCAAACCCAGTGATTCCTTCTCAGCACTCGCCTTGATTCTCTGAAGTGTTTCCAGCATGCTCTCCTTTGTGAAAGTACTGTATGATTGGAATCTAAAACATGCCACCCACCCCTACCCCAACTGTCTCCTTGGGCTGTTCCTCTCTCCTCACTTCCCTATAGTGGCTCCTCTTTATTTCCCTGTTATATATTTATGGTTCCCAGTGTTCTATATTTAGATTTCTTTTCTTCTTATAATTTCATCTTCATTCATGTTTTACAGTATCGTATATTAACTAGTGAAGTAGGCTAAACAATGGCCTCCAAATATATCCGGTCCTAATCCCTTGAACCTGTAGATGTTACCTTGCAGATACGATTAAGATAATCGTCTTGAGATGGGGCGATTATCCTGGATTATTCTGAATCATCCAGGTGGGCCCTCAATGACAACACTTGTGTCTTTAAAAGAGAGAGGGAGTTGGGGATGTGATATAGATAGCAGAGGAGAAGACACTGTGAGGCAGAGATTGGAACGATGAGGTCGCAGTACAGGAGGTACCAGAAGCCATCAGAAGCTGGAAGAGGCAAGAAATAGATTCTCCCCGAGAGTCTCCGTAGGTAGGGAGCATGGCCTGCCAGCACCATGACTTTGGCCCAATGATACTGATTTTGGAATTCTGGCCTCCAGAACTGTGAAAGAATAAAGTTCTGCTGTTTTAAACCCCAAGTTAAACAGCGGCCACAGGAAACTAATACAACTAGAAAATCTAAAATATATGCCTGTAATTACTACCTCATTTCTGAGTGCCAGATCTACAAAATCAAAGACCTCTGGACATCTCCGCCATATTTCCCATTTAACATTCGAGCTAGTCACTACTGAGTACTTGCAATGTGTCAGTACTTGCAATGTGCAATGTAAAGCCTTAGATAAATATTTTCTCATTGAATTCTCATTGAATTCTCACACCATCCCGATCAGGTGAATACTTTGTTATCCTCACATTAGAATAAGGGACCTGAGACACAAAGAATTTAAGTAGCTTGCCCAAGACTGTAAAGATGCTAGAAGTGGGATTTTGGTCCCAGTGTGGTCTGGCTTCAGAGTCAATCACTAAAGACAGTGCTCTGCTGCCTCAAATTACCTGACATCTCAGGCTACTCAGAGCCTATACCACGTCCAACCAGCAGTGTCCAGGCTCTCTGAGAACAGATCACTTTAGTTGGATTCAAAAAACATTTACAGAGCCCCTACATCCTGTCCTGCTAGGCATTCTGTGCCAGCTCTTTGCAGCCATGACCAGAGGCAATCTGTTGTTCTTGTTCAAATAGCAAACTATCTGAGCCTAGAACACTTCCCAAATCTCATGCGATTTCAGAGTTAGACCTTACTTCATGAGGGCGATCTGAACCTGATCTGAATTACTGTTGCCTCCTAAAAGCCTAATGTTTACTAACAAACTCTGTTCTTAGAGTGCTGTGGCTGTCACGTTGCCGTGGTCACTTTCGCTGGGTTGCTACTGGACCCTGGGGCAAAGTAGAGAAATGGAAACTGCAAGCATCACCCCTTAGTATTTATAGAGTTCGACCTTCTGTGCCATGTGTGGTACATCTGGAGGCCCTGGACCCTGGGCTGTCCAATATTCCCCTCTTGGTTCTTCCCTTATAGTTATACTAGAAATGTGGACAGTAAGTACAATAGCTACAATATCTTAGTCATCTACTAGGTTCCAAATAGTCTACCTATGCTATCCATTTAATCCTTTCCACAATTCTGCAAGGGAAGTATTATTATTGCCATTTTAGAGATGAGAAAGCTCAGGCTTAGGGAGGTGAACTAATTTGTCCGAGCTCTTACAGCTTCTTAGTGGCAGGGTAGAGTTAGGATTTAAAGAATCAGACAGTTAAAATTATTAAACTAGACTGAGACATTTCTTAACATAATCTAAGTTTCTTCTTCAGGTTGCCTTGGGCAGTGCCGAAGGAGTGGCAGGAGAGAACCAGGTACATGGTTCAGGAAGTTTCTCCCTCCATTCCCCAGGGAGCCAGATATCATGATTTCTGCCTCTGAGATTGCCTTGTGCTTGGGCACAAAGGAGTTTAGTAATGATACTGATATTATTTTTACGACATATGTCTAAGCCCTTCTAGGATACTGAGTACTTTAGCACAAAAGAGCTCTTCCCATAAGTGGGGGTGGGGGACGGTAGGACTTTCTCAGAATTCTGTGTTGCGATATCCCCTTTGTGAAGAGGAGGGTTTCCTGTGAAGCTAAAGAAGTTTACATTTTCAGGGACTCTAATTTGCCGGGGCATATGCTTTTGTAAAATCTGAAAAAGTAGAACATTTTAATCACATCAGTTAAGCCTGCTCTCTCTTTCCACGTGGAATTCCTCTCCACGCCCCTTCGTGTTGGGTGGTGTCAGATTGGCTGAGGACGTTTTGGGTATTTGGCTAATGGTAAACTGAATTGGGGATCCTTTTAGATTGGGTTTGGTGGGATGTGTATATTTATGTGGATTGTGGTCACTTCCAGGTGTAGCTAAGTTCTGCTATCTGTCCTCATGCAGACACAATTTCCAAAATACTCCCACTACCCACTCATTTGCAGTCATGGAATGAAGACACAGGGTTAGAGGTTATAATGTGATCTGAGCATATCCTTACAATGTCAGAAATATGTGGATATAGAGGACTAAAAAGGTTTGAAATGCTCAGAGCCAGAAGCCCATTTGTGGAAAGTTCTTCAAATCATCCCACATGAACAACTGTAGGCAAAGGTTTTGGTTCTCATGGATGTGGTTAATGCAGAAGTTCTCTCCTATCAGGAGATTCATGAGGGAGCAATTAGAGTATGCAACCTGAAAAAAAAAATTAGGAAAAATATACTATAGGGTGTATCAGGAAGGTAATTAAAAACATTATTTTATGGATTTTGTGATGTTTGTGGCATTTGTCAGCTTTTTAAGTGTAAAATTTGTGGTGATTTCTTCTTCTAATTAAATAGTCACATTTGTGTCTATTATTTGTTATTTTGCACTTTTTCTATGAAAGAGGGCTCCTGTAATTGTATAAGCTTCAGATCTCACAAATCCTGTTTCTGCCTCTGTCACTGTGGTCCTTAAAAATGCACTAACTAACCAGACCCTTCGTGAATGGCTGGTGGCAGGAGAAAGATGGAAGAATCCAACCTATGGGCTGCCAGGGGAGAGGTCTTAGAAATGATCTGGGACGGGGGCTCTCAGGCTCTGGTGTGAATGATCAGGTCCCACACACTGCGTGGCCCCCATGCCTCGCCCACACTCTCAACAATTTTTTTCCAGCAAGGCTGGTCTAATGAGCAGGCAGCTGTCATCACTCCAGAGCAGTGAAGCCTTCCCCAGCCTGCTACCGTGTCTCTTCTCTACCTCCTACAAGGCCTAAAATGTCAGAATTATAGGCACATTCCTTTGGGTTCAAAAAGTTTTTCAGTCTTCAAGCAAATGTTCTTACAATCAATTTCATCGTAAGTCAGTATTAAGTATCCCTCAGTCCTGAGGCTTAGGAAATGCAGAGGATGATGCAGACTTAACAGGTTTTGAACGTCTACTATGTCTCAGGTCTTACATGCACTGTATCATGTCTAGTCTCAGTTCATGCTCCAACAGAAGATGCTTAGAAGGGCCACCAAATATTGGCTGAACAAGATTTCACAGAGATTAGGGCCCCAAATAGTTAAATGACAAATTAAGAGACAAGGGCTTAAAAAATGTCGGGCATTTCACAATCATGCCTTGGGCCAGCCCTGCTTTTACTGTTTTTCCCCAACTCCCCAGAAATGCTTATTACTACTTTTCCTAATCACACAGGGCAGGGTGGAATATACTCTACACTATGGAGGATGTAAAAAAAATAACCCCTGGTCAATGAAAGTATGTTCACCTAGCATAAGGCACATAATTAGGATTAAAAGCCAAATGACACCTAGATTTCAACAAAAATCAGTTACCAAAGGAGAAAGGGTCTTCATGACAACCAGAACCAGACAGTTAAACATGAGCTTTCAATGGTTTGGAGTGTTTAGGTTTTGCAATGGTGCGGTTTGGAAGCTCTCCAGCAGAAAAACTATTTTCTTTTAAGAGGAGAGCTCTCTGTAATATTTTCTTTGCTGAAATAATGTGATCCTTAATGACGTCTTATATGACCCAAACTTTAAATGGATCCATTATTTTAGCTGACTTCATTCTTACTAGGTTTTTACAGGTCAGCAATGAACTATCAACAGCTTCCTGATAATTATCCTACTCACCCAAAGAACTGTTAGCCTGCTGGTCTTATCTATGTTAAAAGGAAGCTGTTATATGTACCAGACTTCCTCAGTGAATAATACAAGTCAAACTGAAATTCTGCAGAAAGGGCCAACATTGTGAGGTTTGAGAATGAAAAAACAGGTTGAAAATGATGATGCTATCCTGTCTTCAGCTCCTTACTTGCTGAAATTCTGTGTTTCGTCTGGCACAGGAATGGCTTTACAGTAGAGTCAGCAGCATAACTAGTTGGGTCAGGAGAGGCTCTCTGGGTGGCTTTATCAAAATGTGTGGACACTCAGCATATGCAGTTAGTTACCTGGGTGATCTAGTTTGAGAAGCAATGTGGAAGGCACTTCAAGTAGCAACTAGTAAAGTTTCCAATGGAAGTTAATTTTCTACAATTAGAGACTCATTCCTTTGACTATGAAATCTTTAAGAGTCTGCTATTGAAATACCACTATAGTCTTTGGTTGTCACCTACCCCCAAAGCAAGACAAGATTCTGATAGGAGGGGAGAGAGGCATGTTTTTACAACTGATGTAGAGAATCCCAGGAAGAAGAAAGGTGATGAAGTAGTAAGCTTGCTTTCTTTAAATGGCAAAGGGAGGAGGGAGTTAATGCTGTTCTCATCTAGTAATTTGTAAATGGGTTGTTGGAGCATATGGGTCTTAACATGTTCCTAGATTGTGGGTGTGTGTATATGTGGACCTAAAATGAAAAGGCTTACTATTAGATTCCACCTCTCATCAGCACAGTACAAAGTTCCTCAGGCAAAGTCATGGTTTATAATTAAAGGATTTCTGCATTTGCTAATTGCCCATGGCATGTACCCTTTCTTTCCAAGGCAAGCTTCTGAATTTCAATGATGTTTTATTATAAATCTATTTCTCATCAGGTTAGAGACTATCCCAAATAGCAGATTAAATTCAAGCTGCTCAAGTAGAATTGGAGAGAGAGACTCATTTAGATGACCTTCTCTTAGAGAGGTCATTCTATCCTATATTAGGCAAAATGAAACATAAACGGGGCATTTGACCCAAGGCACAATACATTTTTTATCGCTCGCTGCGGTGATAATGCAAGTTTTTGAATAGCTAGTTGTATGGTGGTGACTTTGTACATTAAACCAAGCACAGATCAGATTACATTGTCAAGAAGTCAACAAAACTAGTATTGTTACCTCAGAAGATCAAGGGACACTCCCTCAGAAGAAATGAAGACTGAATAGACATAGAGTTTAATATTTCCTCCCCTTCACGCCACTTTTTGGGTAAATATTCTGAACTTGTTTATAAACTCTGCTAGAGATCCATCAGTGATCCAGAAAAGTAATGCGGAAAGGTGAGGGAAAGACCTACTGGTGACCATCAGGTTATATTCCAGTTCTTTTTAAATGTACCATTTAAAAAAATGGCTGGTTAGCTGTCATTTTCCTATGTCAATGGTACAATCTGATTATCACTCTGCATAAGTTACTGTAAATAATGTTTTAAAGAATAGGCAGGGTATAAATATAGGAATACAATACTGAAAATGAAATAAAATATATCATAGAAATCTGTCTCCTCTCTATGTCCTTTTTAAGGTGATCTCTTCCATCTCCATGTATTTGAAGACATTTTTATGGCGATGGATCTCCTCTTCTTTCTGCCTCCACTGTGGCCATCCTGTATGGGTCAGTGGCTTCTTTGATCACTATTCAGAGTGATAAACCCACTTCACAGTACAATCTACTACTTGAATATCTATAGGTATGTCCATAAGAAACTGAGAGAAAATATCATGAAGTGATACGATGGCCTCTGATATTTTCTATTGCACACCATTCTATTTCACTGATATTGCCGGTCAAGACCACCAAAATGATTGTGTGATCCAGAGTTTGAAAAACAGTAGTCAAAGCTAGCATCACTATTTGCCCGGATATCTGCAGCAGCCTGTTAGCTAGTTTCCCTTTTTCTATGTTTTCCTCTTTGATTCCTTATTCCATAGAGCAGCAAGGAGACTCTCAAAAGATAAATCAGAACATGTAACTCCCCTGCACAAACACTTCAGTGGCTTCTTGCATTCAAAGTCTGAACTCTTCACCATGGTCTACAAGATGGAGCCCTTGACTTCCTCTCCAGCCTTATCTTATGACCTCTCTTCTTCCTCAACATACTCTGGCCCTCCAGAACTTGTGTCAGTACCTCCAGGACACCAGATTCTTGCTGCCTGGGTATCAGATGCTCTGTCTGCCAGGAACACTCTTTCCCCAACTTCTCATGGCTAGCTGTTGCTTATCCTTTAGTTGTTGGCTTAATTATTTTCTCTGCAGAGAGGCCTTTCCTGACCATCCCTTCTTATTACCTATCTCAGCCTATTGTTTGAACATGTACCACGTTACAAGAACGAGGAAAAAATATGGCAGCTAGAGAAGTGACCAAGTAACACGTAGGGTGGGGTGGTGGGAGGAGGACCCTGGGCAGGAAATCGCACAGCTTTGGGGGCTGGGCCGTATTCATCTTAGGATCAAGAACTTGGAGTTTGGAAATGTGACTTTAGGTGAGGCATCTTGCCTTTTTAGTTTAGTATAGAATCACATTAATTTTGAAAATGCTACATGTCTCTATTGCAGAAGAATGAAGTAAAGGAAGGATGTAGTTATACGTAGGCCAACAATTTAAAGAGAAGCCATCAGGTCCCAGAATTAGTGGTGACAGAGGTAATCAAAGTGACAGGCCGCACAGAAAGACAGTGCTCAGGTACATGGGTCAGAGGCTGCTGGTAGGGCCAGCTCCTGCCAGCTGGCTGTTCTTTTTGAGATCTCTTCTTGGCTCAGAACTTAATTAGAGGGTTTTATGTGGTGTTTGAATAAGGAAGATGTTTCCATCTTCTCTAACTTTGGAGATCCTTCCTGTTATGGAGACCATGGATAACCTACCAGTTTACTACACCGGAAGTCCTGGTGAAGAGGCACTGTAAACCTCTTTGTCCTAGGGATTAAAGGTCCCTCTTTCTATCCCAGCAGTTCCAGATCTACAAGCAGATTTTGTACACAGTGTCACCCCTCACCAGCAGCCAGCTGGAGGATGGAGATCTGGATATACCTGCTTTGGAGTCCAGGTGGGACTTGGAAAAAGATAAATTTGGCTGGGCCTCAAGGTAGACGTCCTTAGAGAGAATTCCCTGAAGTCAGATATTGGGAGCATCATCTGAACCTCCTGGGGCCTGATGCCCAGGAGAGCACCACCTGGCCCCGGGTAACCCCCTCTGCCACTGGGGGCTTTTGCTCCTAAGCATTAGGGCCCCACTCCAGCTCCTGCGGTAGAGCTAGCCTGCAGAGCACCAGGCACGCTCTGGGATACACCACCATGCACTTTCTCACTTCCTATTGCCCAGTCTACCCTTGCAGCTTGGCCCACCATAATAATCTTATGTTTATTCCTTCTCAGCTCAGCACCGGGGGATCGTTTCTCCAAATCTATGACATAAATGTACATGTGGGTGTTTCAGTCCACATCTTTCTGGGCCCCTATAATTCCTCAACAGAGATTTGTGTTAACTATTTTGCTCCTCCCCACACCCCCTGAGGCTCAACCTTGAATAGAGTTTACTATGGCCCCGTCATTTTGAAGGGATTAATTGTTGTTGTGAGTTCTCATAGAAAAAAATCTGTCTTAAGAACTAGGAAAAAATATCCATCCCCAGGGTTCCTGCATCCGACTCTCAACCTCATGATTTAATCACTTCATTTTAGAATAATGCACTCAGCTATTTCTATGTCAGCCATTGACTTTTCCCAAGTAATGAATAATAAGGAAAATGTGGCATTAACTAAGGCAGCCTTGCCATGAGGTTAAAGGAACACAGACAGCTGATCTCTAGCATCTCTGGACCTTTGGAACAAACCTAGTTTCTCCCTAGGGCCAAAATGCTTTGAATTAAAATTTATTAAAAACAAAATGAACTGGCTATTTTTGGACTAGAGTTTGACCTCTTACCTAAATCCTGATTGAAAATGGTTTGTGAAGTTCTGTAAGAGCAGCCATTCTTTTCCTTTCTTTCTCTTTCCCTTCCTTCCTTCCCTCCTTCCCTTCTTTCTTTTTCTATCTTTCTTTCTTTCCCCTTCCTTCCTTCTTTCTTTCTTCCTTCCATCCTTTCTTTCTTTCTTTCTTTCTCCTTCAATTATAATTCTGGAATAATGTAACAGATAAAAAATATAGGAAACAACTGGGAATTCAACAGCATTTCTGGAATTATGAGGATGAGCCACTGACAGGCAAAGCAATAACAAAAAACAGACTTCAACTGGCAAGAAGCAGCTGGTCACTGCCTGCAGGGGATGGTCAAGTCAGAAATTTGACTGTTTCATGTGTTTGGATAATGTAATCTAACACAGATGCTGAAACAACTTATGCTATAATGATATCATATTTGCTATGTTCTACTTAATTGTAATCAAAGTTCAATTTCCTAGTGCTATTAAACATAGTAAAATACATTGTAAGCATTTATTAGCCAAAATTGGATTTAAACAAACAAAGTGGCATTGGCCCCAAATGAAAGCAAATTGGACTGAGGCCAAAGATGAAGGGAGCCTTATAGATAAAGTCACAGCAAGAGACTAAAACTGGGGCCCCTGCGTTTGAGAAGACTATAGTGCTCTTCAGGGAGACACCACATTTGTCCACAGGCTTTGAGAGAATAATTTACATTTCAATTTTACAACTGATATTTGTGATCAGTGCTTCAGTTAGGTGTACAAAATCTTTAAGTGGGAGAGTATGGTGATACGTCTATGGGTTTGTGAATGTTGAACTGAAACCCCTACATTTCATTTCTGCTATAACTTCACAATGGCCAACAGATGATATGAAATGCTGCTGTCAGAGAGGAATGAACTGAAGGCATAATCAGAATCCTGTATGGTGGATGGATGACCATGAGATCTTAGATTTTTGAAGAACTAAACAGACTTAAAATATACTGTCCCAGGAATGAAGACGCAGACCTAGAGAATGACTTGAGGACATGGGGAGGGGGAAGGATAAACTGGGATGAAGTGAGAGAGTGGCAATGGACTTATATATACTAACAAATGTAAAATAGCTAGCTAGTGGGAAGCAGCCGCATAGAACAGGGAGATCAGCTCAGTGCTTTGTGACCGCCTGGAGGGGTGCGGTAGGGAGGGTGGGAGGGAGACGCAAGAGGGAGGAGATATGGGGATACTTGTATATGTATAGCTGATACGCTTTGCTATAAAGCAGAAACTAACACACCACTGTACAGCAATTATACTCCAATAGAGATGTTAAAAAAATATATACTGTCCCTTTGTTCTCGTAAGCCTATTAGTATTTTCAGACCACATACTTTTTAAAATTTGAGCTATACAGTCACTATACTTAAATGTTCTAAGAAAATAAGAAAAGTTTTTATCAATACGCTTATTACTATAAAATTTGAATAAGTAGTAACATAACATCCTTATACAAGTAAATGTTATATTTTAAGTTTTATAGCTCATGTATGAAAGCACAATTTGAAATCTAAAACTGAGTATTCTTCATAAATCACTTGATTAAAAAACAGAATGTGGTGGAAACTTTTGAAGTATTCCCAGAAACACTGAAGAATAAACAAGAGAGAAAAGTTAAATCTGCAATAAAATCCATTAATCATATGTAATTGGGGCTTCAGAAAAATGAGTCATCAAATGATCATAAGTTTGGAAACTGTTTCATGATGGCATTGAGGATATTTATTAAAACTTTAAAGTTGACCATATTCCAACTGAAAACATTATCTTCCTAAATAGAGAATTTTTACTAGAGACACACAGGACATATTTAGGCTATTTAATCTAGATTATTTGCCAGGTGATTTTTAGGTAACCATAGTGATCAGACCTTAAGCATTTACAAAAGGTTAACAGCAGCTGATAGCACTAGATTGATTCAACAGTCATTTATCTGTATTAATGAATAGGGAATGAGAAAGGATGTGGGAAAGAACAAACACCTAGAGAAAAAATTAGGGGAGATATAAGCAGATGTGTATACCCATAGGCTCACTTCCCACTACGGCTGTGACCAAACCCCCTCCCACAAGACACACACACACACACACACACACACACACACACACAACTGCAACTCACGTATTCAGGGGTTGTGCACTGCATTGGGATTTAAGGGAAGCTAAAGGCTCAGGCTACCCAGGTTTTAGTGCAGCTTGAAGTACAGTTTGCAAAGCGTCTGGTTAATTTGATCAATACGGGCATTCAAAATCAATAATGTAAGTTCCAGAGTAAATGTTTTGATCAAATTGGTCTTTAATTAAATTTAGAAGACAACTGAAATTTCCATTTTGCTCTATTAAGCATAAGAAGTTTAACCAGACATCTGGCTGTTTAATATCATGTAGATAAAACAACTAAATAATTACCTTGTTTTTCAATGTTTTAATCCAAATGTTTGCTAGCTTTAGACACAAAGCAGATTAAGAATTAGTCATGATAACTCAATTTCTTTGATTTATGAAGAAAGTGTGACTCAAAATAATGATCTATCCAATAAGCAAAGGGTAATTACTTTCATGTCAGAAATATTTAAAAGTCATCTCTGCACTTGGTCGAGAATTATAACATATAAAATAGAAAACATTGCAATGTACTACATAATTATAATGTTATAGTAAAATTTAAAGTTAAATATGACTATTCTTACTGTTTTATTTTTATGATTATTGACTTTATTTTTTAAATAATGAATTAAAAATATAGACGTGTTACTCTGAGAAAGAAACGGACTAACCTGCAGGAGTTTCCAGTGCTCCAGAGAGTTCAAGGTGCCGGTGTCACATGTACACACCTGTGACCGGTGACTTTCTCAACAAGCCCTGTAACCCAAAGAAGGACAGAGATAATGTTCCAAGACATGTCAGGAGTAGAAGATTAGAATAAACTAGACAAGTCACAAGTGCTCACAAGAAGCATTTCTTTTTAACACACAGTAAAGTCATATATTCTTGGTCAGTGCAACTACGTTGAATTACTGCTCACAGAGAACTCAGGTTGAGTAGATGGGGACAGTATGGCTACCAGATTAATGCCAGTGGAGGGAAAACCAAATATCTTCAGAATTTTAATGGAAACCAGGGAGAGGTTGTGGAGCAAAGAATCTCATGTGCCATTTGTTTTCTTTTTTAATATTGTAAAATGGCTTTCTGATAAGAAAAAATCAAGAATGTCACTTCTTTTATGCTAAACAATGACCTCATTGAGTGATTACAAATATCAAAACCTGGAGGGCAGTTCTATGGCCCTTTAGAGTTATCTAAACTGTGGCTACTCAATTATGTGTTAGTGCAAACTCCCTTTTAACCTCTAGGACCCCGGCTAGAGTTGTGGCTTCTTAGAAATCGATCTCCAGTCAGAAGCTTCCATGGTTCAAATATTAACAACTTTGATAGCTCTTGCTTTCCCCCTACACCTTCTCAAGTAATGCCTAATCCACTAGCATCCTGAAGCCTTTCTTTTATTAGAACGTTAAACTTGAATCTCTTTTATCCCGTATTGCTAGAATAAATTCAGGTGTCTTAGTGCTTAGAGAGTCTGCAGTTGGTTTTCCCATTCATATTTTACTTAAGGAGCCCAGAATTTTCAAGGTGGTCAAATTTATCTTCCCAGAGTCCAACTTGAACAGTTTAAAAAAAAAACCCTGTCTTTTAAATGTGTTCATCACCCTAGTAGCTTTGGGAAAAAAAACTTTCTTTTAAAGATTATTTGTTGTGTTCAGCTTCTCAGACTTTCTAAGACAATGTGCTTTTTGGTTGCTTACAATATTCTGGAGCAATTTCTCCCAAACATCAGGATAACATTAATTGTACTATTTAATTTGTGATTTCTTTCTTTGCAGCAGCTAATTTTGAGGTTAAGGGAAAGAAGAGGAAAAGACTTTAACAAAGAAAGTGATGGTAGAAATGTTAAAAAATAATCCTTTCAAACAAGGAAGTATATGCATTATTGAATCAGTGAATGGTCTAAGCAGGTGAGCAAGTATATTTTTTGTAGCTGCTATAAATTCATATGGTAGTTATGCAATTTCTGGATTTGGCATATCAAAATGGTGCTAGTAAAATGGATATATACCATGTTTAATTATCTCTGAAATGTTGAAAGCTCATATAAATCAACTATCCGTGGCCAATAAATATATCAACATAGGTACAAGGTAAGAATTGGCTAAAAATGTATATGAATGAGCTGGATATACCCATAGAAGATGGTCTTTTTTTTCCCCCTTTTCATAAGGTACATACATAGTTTGGCCAAATTCCTTTTAGAAAAAAGGAATAATTCATTATATTCCCCCTTTGTGCCCTTCTCAAAGCTTTACAAGCACCACAAGTAAACATCGCCATTTTCTTCAGAGAAGTTAAACATTCTTCTAATACAAACTGCAGAAGGAAAAACTCATAATATAAATATGACTTTGGGGAAAAACAGTTTACTTATTCATATTTGGTAGGTTTTGAAAATACATGTATATTTCTAGTTTACATTTTGCCAAATGAATGTGACTTTTGAATGTCTCTTTTGTTTGGAGGAAAGAAAACAGTCTGGTCCGAGGGACTTGCAACATTGATTTAAACGGCAAGCGTTTCACCAAGATGTCAAAACAGGAAGAACTTCCGGCATAATCGGCACTGATAGTAGCACAAGAAAATACTGGCTCGTCTTTGATGAAAACCTTTATTAAAGGATGATCTGTATTGAGTTTGATTTTAAGAGTGATGACACAGGACTGTGTTGCTTGCATATTGAATTTCCTAAGCTCACTGATCTCTGACTGTGCAAAGAACTATTTTTATGTGGTCATATACTTCAAATAAATACTCTTAAAAATAAACTTAGGAAATGACACTTAGAAGATGCTCAACTGTAGAGTACAGATGCTTTTATAAGATGTTCACAGGTGAGAATGCAGTCCATACAAATGACCCTCTGTGTGGCTAGAGGATCTCTTCAAACTGAACGATTTGTTATCGATTATTTAAATACACTCAGATAGAAGATGAAACAGTGTGATCCCAAGAAAGGGGTGCTGGCCCGTGACTGAGAGCAACTGAGTCTTGCTTTAACTTTTCCAGAACTAGCTATGTAAACTTACGAAAAACTACCTAGACTTTCTTCATCTCTAAAATTAGGACTGCACATTGGTCAGAATAATTTTGAAGATAAAATGAGATAGTACAGAATGAAAAGGTTTGAATAGTTTAAAATATAGAACTAAACTGTTGATTGCTAATAACCATACAAGTAATAAAATGATGGACTGCTATTCCCAAGACTAGAAGCTGTATGACTTAGCATGTTTCTGGACTTTGATAGGCCCTGAATAAACATTTATTTCCCTGAAAAAAACATGGGGAGAGTCATTTTGTAAGCAGCATTCCCTGGGAAAAGAGGTAATGTAGTTTCCCAAGTGAGTTTTAATTTTTACACGAGGCCCTTTAACTGACTGCTGTTCTACTAACCCTAACAGGACGGCAGAGAGCTCTCTGGTTTGCCCTGCAATGTGGACTTCTGCACGGGCATGCCCGGAGAAGGACACCTGTCTGTCCCTCAGTTGCCTCAGGAACCACTGGGCTTCGCCCTAGGAAGGCGGTGAATGGCAAGGAGGTGGGGAGTAGCCCAAATTCCCCACATTGCCACTGCTCTGACCCTGGGGAGGGAGAGGGGCAAGGAGTTTCTGCAGGGTCCTGTCACTTTTGGTGGAAAGGATCAAAGAGCAGAAGCAGGGGAAGGTGGATAATCAATGGAAAGAGTGGACAGGGCTGGTGTGAAAAGATCAAGAGCGAGACAAGAATCCGGGGAGAGAAAAGAAGTGTTCCTAACAGCAGTGTTCTGAGCTCTTCTCTCTCTCCTTCTGCATAGAGCTTGAGGGAATCACTGCATACTTGTTTGCTGCTTATTTTCTGAAACCATTCCTGAAAAGGCAGGAAGCAGACAAAGCAAAATGGGAAGGGCAGCACAACTGCTAAGTGAACTTGGTGCAGACTCTGAACCTCCCACCCCGTTACAGTGTGTGTGTGTGTGTGTGTGTGTGTGTGTGTGTGTGTGTGTGTGTGTGTGTGTGTGTGTGTGTGTGTGTTTCTCGTAGGCTCTCTGGAAGGCTGCTGGCTTGCTAGGTCCCCCTGCCAGGGTGGCAGGCCTTCCTGACTGAGGAAGAAACTCCCATCAGCCCAGGCAGGTGCATTCTGGCCCCAAGAGCTGTTTCGGGATAAAACACCTTGGGCTTCAGTGATGTGTCCAGTCTGAACGTACAGAACTTGGAAAGAAGGAAGGAGCAGAGTGCATTTCCAGTTCAGTTTTAAGTCTAAAAGGAAAATGAGAAGACAGGCAGAAGGCAGGGAAAGAGATGGAGAGCAGACACACACATGGCTCTGAACCAAGGCTCTGCCACTTCTGTAAGTTCCTTAACCTTCCTCTGCCTCATCTTCCCTATCTGGAAAATGGGGATGTGATATGCAAACCTCTGATATTTGGAGAAAGTTTAAAAGAAATGGTGTATATAAAATACTGAGCATACTGTCTGGCACATTATAACGAACTCAATAATGGTATTATTCAGGCCAAAACTGAATTTCTCCTTATTGTGCTAAGTCCAGATTGATTGTCACTGTAACTTTTAAAGCAAGGTCAACTAATCGTGGTTTTTTTTGTTTTTGTTTTCCTCAGAAATGTATGTAAAGCTTTCTTTTAAGGATTACAGATACGGACTTACAGCATTATATTGCCATAGATCTTTTTTTCCCCTTTTAGATGAGGAAAAGTAAATTATTTACCAAAAAGGTTCAGAAGCTAAAGCCTAATAGACACACACACACATATATGACAACTCTGCAGCTAAATTTAATCCAAGGATAACTGTGTTGAGTGATGACCTTGCTTGTGAATGTGTTTGGAGAGTACAGACTTTCTCATTTGATAATTACTTTGGTTTCTAGGAAAAAAAATGCTTGCAATTGCAAAATTTGCAATTTCATGTAAGGATGAACATTTTTTTTTCTCTCCAGAATGTAAATATCTCAGTTGGAAGACGGGGAGAAGAGAGACAAAGAACAACAGATGCTTTCATGCAACAATATGTATCCAGTGGCCACTATGAATCAGGCCCATATGAATCCAGTCAAAGCACCATCCAGTGCTGCCAACAGTAAGAGATCCCAGATGTCCCAGGGCAGGAGGCGGTGGGTCTGGATTACGGAGATTTGGAAGGTTGCTATGAAGGGAGAACCCGAATGGGGATGGGGAATGCTTTGTTAAGGGGTCAGGGAAGTGTCAGCCACAAAGCCCTGGCAGCTTGAGAGAAGGGGTCTTGCCCCACTGCTGCTGGAACTCTCATCTTTTCCCCTTGCACAGGGTCTGATGCATCGCAGTCTCTCTGTATCTGGCCTCAGGCTCCAGTTCTGCCTCTCAGCCATGCCCTCCACTCTTGGGGGAGGCCATGAGAGCAGCTGGGCAGAAAAGAGCAGCCTCTGCTGGGGAGAGGGTGCCTACCTAGAGAACCAGGCTGCAGTGGCCCTTGTTAGCTCGGTGTAGAGTGGCTGGGCCCGTGTTAGCATCACACGGGCGACGTGCTGAAATGCAGATTCCTTTAGCCCTACAGAACAAAATCCTGGGCATAAGTGAAGCCCCGGTGCTCAGAGGCTCTGAGACTCTTCTGATTTTTTTTTTTCCACTTTATTTTTTGAAAAAGGGTTTAAGTACAAAATAATGGCAGTGGGGCTAACCCCTTGATTTCTTTTTAGTGCAGTGTACCTAATACATGATCTATTCCTTTGCCCTTGTTTTCAGGGGCAGAATTCATATTAGCCTTTGAGAGAAGCACTTTTAACAGGCCTTTTCTTTTTCTTTCAAATCGTTTTTGCTGCTGTACTTGCTGCTGTACTACCTTCCAATGGGAGGTACTGGTAAGCTACAGGTATCCCATTCCTAAAAAACGATGGCTAAACAGCACTCCCAGAGAAATGGGTTGGGTTCAAGGCCTGACTTCACCACTTATTAGCCATGAAAGGGGCAAATCTCTTTACCTCCCAGTTCCTCTGTTTCCAAATCCCTTCTCAACTGAGAAGAATATCTTCTCAACTGAAGATTAAATGAGGTGCTAGGTGTAAAGACCTAAGCAGAGTATAGCCCAGAGGTGCTCAGTAAGTTCCTGGAAATACCCCAATCTCCTTTCTTACCGTGGTGGTCTATACAGCCTTGCTCAAACTCTAATTCCTTTACACTCTTCCCTTTGCTGACAGTGCTTTTCTCCTTCTTCCTCAACTACCAAGAAAAAGCCACTTTTCATGATCCGATCCAAAGGACATCTGTCCTCCACTCTTCTCCCCTAGTTCCCCTGAGCCCACCGCTGCTCTGTGTCACATCGTTCCTCCCCCATAACACATGTACAGTTGAACCATAATTCTCTACTTGCCTGTCATGCCCACTAGACTGCTCGAAACGCAGTAATTCTGAAATCCTCAGCACTCAACTTGGTGCCTGGCACATAACAGGTGGTCAAGCCACATGCCTATATGTGCTTCTTCTGAATGCAGGAGCAGAATGGATGCATTTATGCATGGGTGGCTGGACACATGAATGTGCTTCTGGGGAAGCGACGGGCCTGTGAGAATTGTGTGGTTGGTCGTCCTAGGGTCCCTTCCCCGACCACCCCACCGTGGAGGCCGGCGCTGAGGGATCAAGGCCTCCGTCTGAGGTCCAGCCGGTTCCTCCGCTTTGGGAACGCAGCTCCGCAGGGCACCGGCAGGGGGCGGCGTTGCCACGCAGCTGGGTGCTCCGCGGGTGACCGGCCCCCTCCCCGGCGCGCCTGGCGCGCTGCTTTGGTGACGAGGCCGGGGCTCCCCCAGTTTGGAGAGGGCGGGCCGTTCTCCCTCACAGACCGGGCAGCTGGGGTCGCGCGGGGCCACGGGCGGGAGTATTCAGCTTCCCAGGCGCGTCCCTCTCTCCCCTTTCCCTCCCTACCCCCCCAACACCCCCTCCCCCCCGCCCCCAGCCTCTACGCGAAGGAAAGTGACTCTCAGTTTGGGAAAGGCAACTAGCGGCCGGAACTGACGGCCCGAAGAAAGGGCGCGCTTTCTGGCAAAGACGTGGGTGCGAGCGCGACTGCGCGCGAACATAATGCTACGCTCCTTTCGCGCCGCCGAGGCGACTGAAGTTGAGGGGCTGGGGGAGGAACGCTTGTGTCCTTTGAACTCGTACTATCGCGGGTCGTGGAAAACTAGCTCGTGTCACAATGACATTCGCATTCACTTGAAAAAGGCAAACCTTAGCGCCCGACGACGACCACACTTCGCCTCCTCACTTGTCGGCGAGACACCGCACCGCCGAGCGTCCGGCCCTGCACAGCGGCCCTTCGCGCGACCTGGCGGCCGCGCATTCCCCGCGCCGCGCTCCGGGCCCGCCTCGCTCTCGGCCCCCGGCTGCGCGCCCGCCGGGCCGCCCAACGCGCCGGGGCGTCCGGTCGGGGACGCGCGCCGCGCCCCCGGCCGCCCCGAGCCGCCCGTGCGCGGGAGACGGACTCACGCTCGGTCCCGCCCCCGCGCTCCGTGGGCTCGCCCGGAGTTCCCCGCGCCGCCCGAGATTTCGAGAATCGAAACCTGGGGAGCTTCCCCTGCCCCTTACGCGTGGCGCCTGATTGGCACGGGGAAGTGGACGCTTTAGTTCACTCTGAGGCCCGGTTTATTAACGGAGTAAACGGCCTAGCCCTACACCACATAGTTTAAAAGGGGGGGGGGGTCGAAAGAACCTCTGGAGCCCCGTCATTAAGCTACAATGACGCGCCATAAACGGCGAGAATTTTATGTTGGAAGTTGCTGCAGTTGCGCGACTTTAGCCGGGAACCAGTTGTGAGGGCCATTTAGAACACTTGAGGCATCGGAAGTGTTTCGTCGTTGGAGGGAAGAATAAGAGGGGCGGGGTGTGTGGGGGGTCCATACATCAAATATATGTCTACGCACATCAGTGCACACTGGAATCGCCGCCGGCTTCCCGCCCCGGGGACCGGGCCCGCTGCTGCAGCGCTAGGCTCCGCAAGGGCTCCGGCCGCGGGGCGGGTGGGGGCGGCGCCCTATGCAGATGAGGAGGGTGTGGCGAGCGTGCGGCGCCGGGCCCCGGAAGCGCAGAGAGGCCCCGGTATAAAAAAAGTACTGAGGACATTTCTCCCGCACAACTGCTAAAGCTCCAGAGACGGGAGTGTGTGCGGCGGCGGCGGCGGCGGCAGCAGGAGCCGCCACCTCCGGGACCACCGCGGCTGAGGCGGCGCGGGCGGGGTGAGGGGCGGGAGTGGCCGGCGCGGGCTGCGGGGGTCTGGGAAGGACTAAGTCGCTCGCCGCTGCCGGGAGCGCACTCGCGGCTCCTGAAGTGTTGCCGCCTCGCAGTTCCTCGCTCGCCGCGCTCCTAGAAGGGGCGGCCGCCTCCAGGTGACACAGACGGGACTCTCGCTTGCGCTTTCCAGATGCATCAGAGATACTTTTGGTGCGGGGCTGCTCTGCGGGGCGCGGCGCGCGCGGGCCGGAGGCCGCGGGGGCCTGGGGAGGGAGAGTCTCCGGGGAGCCCCTGAGGCGGGGGGCGAAGCGGGGAGGGGGCGCGCTCCTTACTCCTCGGGCCCCTGTCCGCCAGTCCGCCGCGCGTCTCAGCGCGCTCCTTCCCTCTGTTCTCTTTTAGGACCGACCAGGGCCCAGTGGCGTTCGGCGGGCACTTCATGGCGGAAGGCGAAGGGTACTTTGCCATGGCTGAGGACGAGCTGGCCGGCGGCCCTTACATCCCCCTGGCCGGAGACTTTAGCGGCGGCGACTTCGGCGGCGGCGGCGGCGGCGGGCACTGCTTGGACTATTGCGAAAGCCCCACGGCGCACTGCAACGTGCTGAACTGGGAGCAAGTGCAGCGGCTGGACGGCATCCTGAGCGAGACCATCCCGATCCACGGGCGCGGCAACTTCCCCACGCTCGAGCTGCAGCCCAGCCTGATCGTGAAGGTGGTGCGGCGGCGCCTGGCCGAGAAGCGCATCGGCGTCCGCGACGTGCGCCTCAACGGCTCGGCCGCCAGCCACGTTCTGCACCAGGACAGCGGCCTGGGCTACAAGGATCTGGACCTCATCTTCTGCGCCGACCTGCGCGGGGAAGAGGAGTTTCAGACTGTGAAGGACGTCGTGCTGGACTGCCTGTTGGACTTCTTACCCGAAGGGGTGAACAAAGAGAAGATCACACCACTCACACTCAAGGTAAAGCTCCCGAGAGGGGCCGGGGGCGGCGGCGGGCCGGGCGCGGGGGCGGCGCGGCGGGCAGAGGGGCGCACGTCCGCGGCCCGGACCCAGGTGGGCGCCCTGGCTGATTTTGCTTTTGAGTTTTTTCCTGAGGAAACCAAGGTGCGTGGACTGTGTTGAGTGTTTAAGCTGCTTCAGCTTCCAAGTCTTCTGCTTCCTCCTCTGCCCTGCCTTCTCTTCCTTCTCATTTTTTAACTCTTGGCTTTCCTTTATTGAGTCGTGTCCAGAGGAGATTCTGATAAGTGGAAGAGTGAAATGATGTGAACCTTTCTTTTTTTTTTTTTTTTTTTGAGTCATTTGATGATTTAGTCTCTGGGAAAAGAGCAGCCTGCAGCAGAGGCTAGTCAATGTTCTTATTATTGTATTGGAGAATGTGAATAGATTTCCTAGCTGCCTTCACGTGACGCCGTGTGTTAAGCATATATATGGTGCTTTTCCAGGTTGGTTCATGTGTTCAGGATATAATGGGTCCCCTCCTCCCCACTTTGGTCCAAAGCTCGTTTTATACAATTAGGTAAAATTATCCGAGGAACCAGCCTCCCAGAATGTCTTAATTTCGTTCATATTTGATTTTAACTGCAGGAGCCCTGGCGGGACCGTCAAGATACAAATCCTATCGGTTCCCTTAGCAGGAGGGGAACTAGGTGACTAGGGACTAGGGTGAGAGGCAGACTAGCTTTTCCCTGTAGGCCCTTCTGTCTTTTGAATATTGTGGTGATATTGTGTGAATATTGTACCTATAAGATCATTCTCAAAAAATAACATTTTGAAAGTCAGGCATGACAACAGAACCTCCTAGTACTGCGCTATGTCTGCCAAAAGCCTCACACCATTATTTCTACTCTCTTTCCCAGACGGCAAAACCACTCGTTAAATGTATTTCTTGTTGTTGTTGTTTTGAGAAGACTGTTTATGTTTAATGTTTAAGCCTGCAGGTAGTGTTTTGCTGAAACCTGACAAAACAAAAGGGAAGGAGCAAAATAATTCTCAGCTGTGACGAGGATGTACTTATTTATTGATTATTTTTTTCTAGGTTTGCTCATCTTCTTGTTTTGTCTTTTAAATTGTAGGAAGCTTATGTGCAGAAAATGGTTAAAGTGTGCAATGACTCTGACCGATGGAGTCTTATATCCCTGTCAAACAACAGTGGCAAAAATGTGGAACTGAAATTTGTGGATTCCCTCCGGAGGCAGTTTGAATTTAGTGTAGATTCTTTTCAAATCAAATTAGACTCTCTTCTCCTCTTTTACGAATGTTCAGAGAACCCAATGACTGAAACGTTTCACCCCACAATAATCGGGGAGAGCGTCTATGGCGATTTCCACGAAGCCTTTGATCACCTTTGTAACAAGATCATTGCCACCCGGAACCCGGAGGAAATCAGAGGGGGAGGCCTGCTTAAGTACTGCAACCTCTTAGTGAGGGGCTTTAGGCCCGCCTCTGATGAGATCAAGACCCTTCAGAGGTATATGTGTTCTAGGTTTTTCATCGATTTCTCAGACATTGGAGAGCAGCAGAGAAAACTGGAGTCCTATTTGCAGAACCACTTCGTGGGCTTGGAAGACCGCAAGTATGACTATCTCATGACCCTTCATGGAGTGGTGAATGAGAGTACCGTGTGCCTGATGGGACATGAAAGAAGACAGACTTTAAACCTGATCACAATGCTGGCTATCCGGGTGCTAGCTGACCAAAATGTCATCCCTAACGTGGCTAATGTCACTTGCTATTACCAGCCAGCCCCGTATGTAGCAGATGCCAACTTTAGCAATTACTACATTGCACAGGTCCAGCCAGTGTTCACATGCCAGCAACAGACATACTCTACTTGGCTACCTTGCAATTAGGAATCATTTAAAAGTGTCCTGTGGGGAAGCCATTTCAGACAAGATAGGAAAAAAAAAAAAAAAAAGAAAAAAGAAAAAGGCTGAGTGACCCAGCCATGATTAGGGATATGTTTTGTGCAATGATGATCTGCTCCTGGTTTTAAACTTGGCAAAGCTTGTGGATCTTTTCCTAGGTATGGGAGCATGATCTCAAAATAACCCGCCCCACCACCACCGCCAACCTTCCCTCATTCTCCTACCCAACTGGATTCTGTCCTGAAACAAAAGAGACCTGTCATTAAAAACAACCAGGTTCTCCTAAAATAACAAGAGAAAAAAAGCTTGATGACAATATGGGTTTGCAGTACCTGCTCCCATAGCTTTGCCATAGGAAAAAAAGACAAGTGGAGAGTTTCTTGTAAGACGAAATTCACAAAAGGGAAAATACAGAGGAAAAAAGGGTCTCACTCCAACGAAATTATCAATTCAGGAGTTCAGATAGTAACAACTGTACAGGAGGAAGGGGGACTCCAACATTGGGATTACTATCTGAGGCTTGTAGCAAGTGCTTTCTGTGGAACTCTCCCATTGCGCTAATAGAAATGGCTTGCTCCGAATGAGCAGTAGTAGGGTGCAATTCTCATAACAAACAGCAGAACTTATGATGACACAATCCATTATTTCCAGCTGCGTGCATAGCTCGCATTTTTTAAATGTGAAAATGCAAGCAAAAACAGCTGTAGCAAAGAAAGTATGCTCAAGGACCAAAGATTTAACAGATAAAAATACCCAAGTAGAAAAGAAATAGAATATATAAAGAGTTACTATATTTGTTACACACCAATATACATCAAAGTGCCTGTTGCCTTCTGAAAATTTGAAGTGGAAAAATTTTATGGTTTAATGACTATTTTATCAGGGACTCAAGAAGAAAATAAAACAACACATAAGCTTGTGAATGGTGGAGGAGATGCCCTATTTTTTCTTGACAAATACTTGTATAAAATTAACCTTGTTGGTGTGATATTATCCTAGGTACATGTGTATGTGTGTGTATATTATGTGTATATATATACATATTTGTGATATGTGTATATACACACAGTACATTGATTATGGTCTAGAAAAATGTAGCATATAGGAAATGTTTAAATACTGTGTGCTTTTATGTTTTCAACAGGATGACATGAGACGTGGGCATATTGCAGTGATGAATTAAAACCCACATCTAAAAAAATTAAAGCGAATGAAGGAGGAAAACAATTAATATATTTGATAGGAAGAGCAGAGATTATACATTTTTAGTGAGGTTTTTTTTCCTTTTTTTTTTTTTTTTTTTTGTGAGTCATAGAATTCCACAAATGGGAGAATATTTGTTGGGCAGAGCACTCGTTTTTTACACTAAACTGCCATTTTGATAGTTTGAACCCTTTTACTTTTAGTAATACTTGCATACCTCCCTGGTGTATAATCCAGTGGATCATGGATCAGTGATAGTCTGTTTAAATCCCTGACTGCTAAAAAGAATTTCTGGTGATCTGAACACTACTTATTAATATTTAAATGAATTTTTAAATGAATGCATTGTGCATTCCAGGACCACTAGAATTTAGTAAATGTGAAATGACCCTTTTTAAAGAGTATTTGCACGATTACTTAAAATTTATATATGAAATATATATTATATATAAAATTTTATAAATTCATGCCAATATGAAACATCTTTGACCTGTTTGTCACACTGCATTTAAGTATTTAGTACTGTACTTTAAATTCACTCACTTTGCATTCAATCAGATCCAACTTTATTTTCTGTTTCCCAAGAGACCAGTTACACCTTTGTGAAATGAACCGGCATTACTGTTTCAGTTCAGTGACAGCTAATCCCAAACCCATCCCTTCTCTCAGCCCTTAATTCCTTTGGACACTGGTCTTTGAAAATGTATTTGTTAAAAACAAATCTAACACCCGACAACCTTCCCTTTGTATTGTGAAACAGCTACACAACCCCTACCAAGTCTAGTGGATGACTGCTTACTCTGATCGTTCCTGTGAAGAGTCGACCAGATTTTTGTCATCAGTTAAAGAGGGATTGGGGAAGAAACTAGCATCATCCTGTTGGCAATGTAATTTATTTGTTATCTGGGCATCCTTCAGATGCTCAATGCTGGTTTAATCCACCCGCACTACCTTTCTTGTGCATCTTTCTTTGAAGCCTTAACCAGAACTTGATGGGTTTGTCGTAGCAGCGTCCCTGTGAATTCTGTCTGAGCTGTAACAGCTACTGCACTGCCACTCACTGTTATGTAGGGAACTCTTTCTTCTCCCACGTTGGCTCAGACTCCCTCACTCCAGCCCTGGGTTTGAAAAATTCATTGTAAATTCCCAGGAAGTATTCCATTTGCAGATTAAGCCTGATACTTAACTGTCAGCAGCCAGAGCTCCGCCTCCTTACCTGTTCGGATGTTTCCTAAAAGAAAACTAAGGGAACCCTCGGGAACAGAGGAGGAGTAGCTGGTGATCTGCCTTCTTCCTTCTCATCCTAACTCTTGACCGATGAGTCGTCCACTATTTCAGAAAGAATCTGGAGGTCTCTGGCTCTGCCATAGCGACAATCTGGTGTTATTTTATGACACAGATTTTTGTTTGGAGGGGCCTTCTTGGAAAATACGCTTTTCATTTGTTTTCTCAGATATTTATGTTCTTTTCTTGCTTACTCTGGGGCTTGTAGCATAGTTGGAAATGCCAGCACCTGGCATTCAGATAGAACAGGCTGTACTCAAGACAACCTTCAGCATTTAAGATTTATATAATTTATTTCCCTTTTGTATGTACTATAGTCTTGTGCACGTGTAGTTGAACAAACAGTGAAATATATGTCTCTCTTTGTGGATGTGTGGCCTAAACATTTGAATGTCTGGTGAGAGAGAGCCGTGTGTCATAGGTCAGAGAAAAGGACAGCTCTCAATTCCTGATCAGTGCCTGTGATTTGCTTACCTTTGTGTTTATCTGGTCGAGTGTGCTGTTACTTTAAAGCAGGAAGAAGTTTTTTATCTTCTGGAGTCTCTTCTCACCTGTTCAGCCTGGCATGTCAGGGAACACTTCACCTGTGACAGTGCCCTTTTAACAAGTTGACTTCATTTGCAGTAAAATCTCGTTGCCTCAAGACGTGCTACATCAAGATGGACTTTTCCCTTCCAGAAACGGGATCAAGTGTTTGCTCTCTTTCATATTGGGTGGATTGTTTTAACGTGGCTCCAGAATTGCAAGGATGGAAGAATGTCTGTAAGCCAAGCCAAGGAGGAAACGCCAAGAAAAGTGAACATACCGTTTTTTTGCCACCCCTTTCTGTTTGCTGATCGTAGGTTGCCTTATTGTGCGTCAAGTTGTTTTCATTGCAATGCTTGTCAAATAAATATTGTGAACTATTTTGTAAATGAAATGTATTATGTTAAAAGCTGTCAGCAGTTCGAAAGTAGGCTTTTTTGTTGTTTGAAGACAGCGTGTGTTAGATGAAACCAAAAAGCCAAAAAAAAAAAGTAATTTCATATATACCACCTGTTGGAATATAGTATTTCTTTATGATCTCTTATAGTATAGCCTTTTCAGCGCTAAGAAAGAATCTCTGTGTAACACTTTGTCGTAATAATGGCTTGCTAACAAAGTCCATGGTCACAGTACAAAGTTGGAAGATGTCAAGTAACTTGGCGAGACTGGCTGCAAATCCTTGCAGAATGGAGGATGCTCTGCCCGCTGGCTGTCTCTCTCTCCGACCTCTCTACAACCATCGCCTGCTCCAAGAGGCCCTGATGGCAGCACGCCGCACCTGGGGTCACTCTTTTGGAATACTTTCACTTTAGTCTGTGTCACAGGCAGAAAAGGAGTTGCTGGAGAATGGACTCTTAAAAACTGACTTATTTGAATCAGCGCTAGAGGGAACAGATTGTGAATTTTGTTTACAGCATCCAATATTTGGATTTTTTTTTTTTGTAAATAAAAAGAAGTTATTTTTTTCTATTGATTTGTGCGTTGTTTTCCATCTCTGTGCTGGCTAAAGACCATATCCTCTGAATCCAACCTGTGTCTATGAGAAAAGATGAAGCAGTGTTTGGAGGCGACCCACCTTTATCAACTTCTGATTGGAGTGCAAGTCATTAAAACGCCCAGCTTGCAGCCAGCCCATCTCTGAACTGGCTCAGTAATATCCATTAGAATCTAGATAATGGGTGCCAACATTTTGAATCTGGTTGTGGGCTTAGCTGTGTTGAGTGACCCAGTCAGAGCTGTTTTCCAGGATCGGTAGAGACTCCTGGCTCTGGACTGTAGGTTTGCTGTAGCCCTGAGGGGGCCTTGGTTTTTAGGAGTAGCGTAAGCGTTGTGATTCAGTCATCCCTGGTTTTATATATATCATCCATTTGAGGCTCTGTAGTGTTATTCAGAGTGTTTGCCTCGGGAGGAAGGAAGGCACTAAGTGGAAGAGAAAGTGGAAGGAAGGGCAATCACAGGATCTAATATGTTGTGCTTTGTATGCATATGCTGGCTGCAAAGATGTTGCCCTTTCGATGAGCATTTCAAATAGGTAATCTCACCTGTTCAGATCGCCAGGGAGCATCCATTTATTTATTTATTAATTTTTCTTCTTTGTGTCATTTTGGAGACTTTCTCAGTACTAGTAGCATGAGAATTTTGTAAGCCTCAGCTATTATAGGACGTCCTTGTGGCTTTTAAAACCGTTGAAAGTCCTGACGTTGGACAGAGTACATGCTTGACTCTGCGTCAATGAAAGAGCCATTCCTGGTATTCAAAGCCAGTTTTCTGTCATATACATCATAAAATACGAGGTGGTTATTTGGTTTGGTAGTGTTATTTGTGTGTCATTCTCTTCTTCCTTTGTTGCAACCTCTTCATTTTTTTACAACCATCCCTTGCATGTCTGTGGTCATCACAGAGTCCTTTTTCAGCCAGGGTTGAATAAGGACAGTATATATTAAGCTCCTCCTGGACTTAGGTACATACACCCTGCTATTTCTAGTTGAATTACCAGACTGCACCTAGCTAAACCTGGAGAGAAGTAACACACCCTTCTTTTCCTTAGGAATCTTACTACCTTAACATTCAGTGGCTTTAAGAAGAAAAACAAAACACAAAAAATTAATACCCGGAAAGCAAAAACAAGGAAATTAAAATCATAGTTTTAAAATATAAAGTAGAATAAGAACTGTTAAAATCATCAGATACCTAAGAAATTAAACTGTAATTTCCTTCTTAGAACCAAGTTTGAAATAATGTGAATGTCCTGCGGTCTAATAGCAGATACAGTCAAGCAGGAGGGGGAGGGGAG
Organism: Stenella coeruleoalba; assembly: GCF_951394435.1. Taxonomy (NCBI): domain Eukaryota; kingdom Metazoa; phylum Chordata; class Mammalia; order Artiodactyla; family Delphinidae; genus Stenella; species Stenella coeruleoalba. Next base: position 17,721,412 of record NC_137158.1, on the reverse strand, counting down.
GAGAAATGATTTTAAAATGACAGGGGCTTTCACCCAGCAAGGCCCAGGTCTTGGTTTCTAATGCTGTGCTCTAGGCCACCTTTGACAAATGGCTGGATCAAGGGCTGGGGCAAGGAATATACCAGAGGAACCTGGAGCATCTTACAGTTCCAGAAAGAAAGGGTGTGCCAGAAAAAAAAAGAAAAAACCCAAAATGATGTGGGGTGGGGGCCATGTCAAAAGGACACAGGGGCCACCTGAAAGAACTCCAATGGCCAAGCTAGAACAATTTGAGCAAAAAATAAATAGTATTGGATTATAATGCAGAGTGTAAAATATCCATGCATCCACACAGAAATAGATGATTGCATAAATAAATAAATAAATGGAGGCAAAAAGATAAATTCCCTGTGCAGAATTCCAAATAATCCAGTAACTGTAGCAGCGTGGAGACCTGACAGACCGTCACCAGTGATAAATCATGAAGATAACAGATAGTTACGGCGTGGTGAAAATGGCAGTTTGCCTCTGCAATCTTCCTCCCCAAACCCGTAATGTCTAATTGTGAGAAGAGCATCAGACAAATTTAAATTGAGGGGCATTCTATAAAATATCAGACTAGTATTCCTTAAATCATCAAAACAAGGAAAATCTGAAAACTGCTACAGCCGAGAGGAGCCTTAAGGAGACATGACAACGAAACGTCATGTGGTATCTTGGATGGGATCTGGAGCAGAAAAGGACATTAGGTAAAATCTAAGGGAATCTGAATAAAGTACTGTATTCCTGAAATAATGACATTTTTATATCTGTTTATTAGTTATGACACATGTACCATGCTAATGTAGGACATTAACAGTGGGGAAAGTGGGTGTAGGGTATATGCAAACTCTCTGTACTCTCTTCACAATTTTTCTGTAAATCTAAAACTATTCTCAAATAAAACATTTATTAAAAAATGAAGACTGAGTGATTCTTCTTTGCTATTTCTAGGGAAGTGACTCCATTTGTAAAATGAATAATGAATAGTGAGTTTTATTTTTTTAATGTCTACCATACTTGAAGTGTTAGGAGAGCGTATGAACCAGTAAAAATAAAATGATGTGTTTTACTCCAAAGTTTTAGAGAAGCTTTATCTACAAGTTTTGGAGAAAATGAAACGGGTTGAAGAGAGCTGAGTTATAGGCAAGTGTTTTTCTGTAGAATAGCAGGAGGAGTTCATATTACCTTAGAGTTTTAAGGAAAGGGAATACTAAATGTAACTACAAACCATTGTGTAGATATCTATAAATGTGGAGTTTTAAAATGAGCAAGGGACTAAAATTTCATCGCCCTAATATACAGAAAACCCTGGGGAGTTGTTGAGGAACTCTTTGCGAGGGAGTAAATGATATGATTTTTTCTAAATGCCAGGGGAGGCTAATAGTTCATGGAGTGTTGAAATGAATTATTATTTAATATAAATAACCACTTTCACAATTTACCTGCTTACCTAAGCTCTTTCAGCGTATCAGGTTTTCTTAAAGTGAAGGGACAGCTGTTCTTCTGTTTACTTTCTCACCTCAATCACTGGCATTAAAAATCGTTGAAAAATGCTGTTTTCAAAAATAGATGCCCTTAGTAATTTTTAAAAGCAGTCATTCCAGCTTTGCTGTTTATGAAGTTAGGACAAGGCCTGTGCTTTCTGCCGAGGGACACGGAACACCCCACCTGCAGGAATTTATGAGTGTGGGGTTAAGTTATTTCTAACCTCCATAATGGAAAGTTCCCTTCAGGATCCCCTTCAGAAACTATTGATTTTCCAGTACAGTGTGTACTTATCAGTAACGCCAAGATTTTGTGGCATCATCTGGCCATGTCATTAGAAAACGGCTGAAACCCTATTCTTTTTTTTTTTTCTTCTTTTAGCAAAATTCAACATAACGAGCTACAGTAGGCACTATGGATAACGCCATTCTGTGCATTAATTCTGAATTGCATAAGGTCTGGAGTATCTTCCTGTATATCTCTGCCAATAAGGTAAAGACGATCATGCTTCATTTGTTCTTTATTTTAATAGGGAATAATAAAAAAGTATTAAAATATCTGCATTTTAGAGTCCAGTTATCAGAGAAGAGAAACAAATTCAATCAGGTTCAAGGCCCAAAGGCTGAATTAGAGTTGCCAGATTTTGTAAATAAAAACACACGACGCCCAGTTAAATTTGAAATTCAGAGAAGCCATAATTTTTTTTTAAAGTGTTAAGTATGTGCCATGCAATATTTTGGACATACTTATACTGAAAACTTGTCTGTATTTATCTGAGATGCAAATTTAACTGGGAGTCCTGTATTTTATCAGGTAACCCTATAACCTATATGGGATTACAAAATAAGGCTGAAAAAGTTTCCTAGTATACAATTAGAGTCCAGAACACTTTATAGCTTGTTAATATCTAACTTCAGGTACCATGAAACACTCACTGCTTTCACAGAGAGTATGTGTAGCAGCAAACCCTTTGAAACATGGTTCATTCATTAAATATTTGCTGAATGCCTTTTATGTGTTTAGCCTGTGCTAGACTCTGAGACCCAAAAGAAGTGAAAGGACTGGTCCATTGACCTTTAGAAGGCTAGGTTCAACTTACAAGCAGAACTTACTTGCTGAAATTTAATTTTTTCAGCTACCCTGGGGTTAATTACTCAGGAGGCTTAGCTCTGCGTGGGGTACCGTAAAGAGCCCTGTGGACTAATGGGGAGTCTGGATGAGGGTAGTAGCCCTTGAAATGTGCCTTCTTGGGAGCTTTCAGAGGCAGATCTCCCCACAGGTAGCCCCTGTGTGGACAGGCACTAGCCATTTGCTTGTTTGGGCAGGAAAGGATAAAAAGTAGATATTTTGCAATTTCTGTAGAGGGAAGCAAAAATTCTCCCCGACCTTCTGGACACTTGTGTTCTCTTTTCAAATCCACTGCGAAAATCTTTAGGGCTTAACTAGAATGCACCTTGAAATTTTACTGCCCTATAATCCTGTTTGCTGCAGCACATTAAAATTCCCTTGAATGTTTCTTACGTAAGCGCGTCTGGTTAACTGTCATCTTGAAGTTATTACAACTTTGTCTTTGCTGCTTTTTTTTCTCCAGAGCTGTGAAAGTCCTTTTCTCAGATGCTTCTAACGCACCAAATGCACCCCGCACCCCAGACCTTACCCCCTCCCAATTTGTGGAGCACCGGTTGTGTTGTCAGTCTGGGTATTTGTTTTGTCAGGGTAGAGATTTTATTTAAGGAACATTTCTAACTGTCATTGGTTATTTATGTACTCCCCTGGCCTGCATTGGGTAGGAGAAATCCACAGCTTTCACCATCATCAAAACATTTAATACTTTCTCATACCCTTGGCTTGATGCTCTGTGAAGAGTTGCAAAGGGTTGTACAAAGCTGGCTCCTTTCACTAGCAGTCTTAATTGAAAAGCGAAACAGGGATATGAACAAACAAATAAAACTCAAAGCAGCAGTGAACTTGCCAAACTATGAGTGGCCAGGCTCGTTCCCACTTTAGAGCATCTGCTGGTTGTTCCAGCTCCTTGGAAAGCTCTTTCTCCAGATTTCTGCATCTCTTGTACCCTCACTTTATTATTATTATTATTACCATCATCAGTTATTGAAATGTTAGTTTCTCAGAGAGAGACTCCTACTTAAAATAGAGTTTCCCTCTAGCATTTTTACCAAGTTACTCTAAGCCTTTATCCTAATTTTAGATGCGTATTATCAGTACATTTGTCTCTACCTGAAATTGTACTATAACTGGATTTATTTCTTGATTTATGGTTTATTTGTCACCGTAGAATGAAGTTCCATGAAGGCCAAGAACTTTGTCTAATTTACCACCATGTGCTTAGGGTCCAAAATAACGCCTACTATGCAGGATATGCTCGTTAAATTTTGGTGAGTGAATGAATGACCGAATCCCATTTGGCCCAGGATGAGAGGTGCAGTGAAAATATCTATTGGGGAAGGTGTTAAAGAAGTTGTAAGAAGGGGTCCAGGGGAAGGGGTCCAGAGGAGACCCGGGTGGAAAAATTCCAGGCTTGAGGTAGGAACGGAGCACCAAACAATAGGAGAGAGACGGTGTCTGTGGGGATGTTTAGGGCAGGAGTCTTCAAACCTCTTCTTGGTTCCTGTGCTCTAGCAGTTGAGAACAGTGGACCAGCTTGTGTGGACAGCATTTATGTGGCCTGGTGCTTAGGACGAGAGTGACAGGAAGCCCATCTTCTAGCGCCCATGGGTCTGTTCTCTTTGTTCCCAAATCAAACCTCATCTGGTAGCCCGGTAAACTGAGGACTTCAGTTGTCCTGGGCCGTGACTAGTCTCTTTTTCATCACCTGCTACATCTCTCAGAACTCAGGAATGCCTGAGAGAAGTTTTCCAGACAGTGAATACAGAGACTGAGGTCTGTCTCCTATTTGAAGTAAGGGTAGGGGCCAGTGTATAAAGGGAAGCGTGTTCATTAGCCCTTTCAGCTGATGAGACTGTTGGCATTTCCACTGGCATCTTCAGCTGGTCAAGCCTCACGGAACAAACAAAATGCCCCCTGTCCTGGGGCATTTATATGTGTCATGACCGTTTGTTGTTGATGTTTCAGGAGTATGCCAATTGCAGAATGCTCTTGTGTTGTCAGACCCCGTGCCTGCTGTGGTGTTGCATATGGTCACAGTAAGCCTTCTGATTTTAGGTGAGGTTCTGTAATTGCCAAAGGTGTTGAAGATCTGGTGCAATAAGGATCCCGGACTTCAAGAAATCACTTAAAAGTTAGTTTCAGACTTTCATTATTGCCACTTGTATTCATTAAAACCAACTTGAACTCTCCCCATCTCGTCCTAAGTCCCAAACCACTTAAGCCATGGCAATTTTCATGAGAAGGGATGTTGGGAGGGAAATTGGTCGAGAGAAGTGAAACAAGCATGATATATTTCATAAAAAGTACTGAGCATCTCACATAAAGCTCCATTATAAAGCAGGTAGGTGTGGGGCTTCTGAATCAACTCAAGGTTTGAAGAGCCAGCAGAGGAAATCTCTAAAAGATGGGCATATAAAGAGATAGTTTTTCCTCATTTCCATGAAAGGACAACCTTCGACAGTATGTGCATGCCAGGATTCTGAGTCCCAACTCCATGAGAAGTCTTCCATTTCTCCGGTTCCCCGTCCCGTGTGTGTGTGTGTGTGTGTGTGTGTGTGTGTGTGTGTGAGAGAGAGAGAGAGAGAGAGAGATCTTTCCAGGCCATTGGGAGGGAGGACCTGACGTTTGTTGAGTTCTTCCTCGGGGTCACGATGCTCAGCACTTGGCGTACATCATCTATCATCTTGTTAACAGCTAATAGTACCAATATTTTCACCACTTTACTGAGTAGGAAATGGAATTTAGGAGGGATTGAGTTCTAGCTCTCCAGCTGGAAGGGAGAAGAGGGAGGATTCCAGGGCGAGTCTTGAACTTCACGCTCTTTGCTCTGTCCTAACCTCTCCACCCCCTTCCACCTCTCACCCTTGGCTGTGGATGGTCAGTGCTGCAGTTTCTCTCCATCCCCTAAACTTAAGAGCAGGAGAAAGAATGCGCCGCACAGCCCAGCTGAGTTAGCGTGAACCCTAAGAAAAAGTGGTTCTACGATGTGAGCAGTTCCCATAGCAGGCCTTCCGGACAGTGTATAATATCAGTAGTACATGTTTAATTTGATTAAATAATTGTGTTTTCCATTTAATCGTCAAAATAATCCTGAGAATTAGATTAAAGGGTATTGTGATAATCTCACTTTTAAGGTAAAAAAAAATGAGACCCAGAGAGACAGAGCTTGTATGTAAGACATAAAGGCCTTTAGAACCTGTTCAGTGATTACCCAGAGGGAGACTATTTCTGCTTGAGGCACACGAGGCAAATTGGTATCCAGGTCCTTCTACCCCCTCTATCAACCATCTATCCAAATGGCAGGTGCATCATAGCAACACAGCAGGTAGAAGATTCAGGAAGAGCATCTGAGCTTTTCTTATACGATGAGATCATGTAAATTGCCTATTGTGAGTGGATTACCTGAGAAAAAATAAGCATGATTTAAATTTTTAGTTTGCACTCAGAATTCAGCAAACTACTTCAGTGCTGTCAAAGCTGTTTTCTGTATGTCGTATTACAGAGAACGGGCCACTTAATCTTTAAAAAGTGATCAATTAGCCTGGCGTACATCACGTCTTACTGACAGTGCTTGCTACCAGCTGGCTGCTTTTGAATATGGGTTTTTTTCCCTTATTTTGAAGAAAATGTCTGAAAGGAAAGGTAAAGAGTGTAATGAGAGATGCTAACCTCTTACAAAACTCTGAATACATTTCTATAATTCCTGAAATGTTCATTAGTTTTCTTGTGCTACAGGCCGATCACACCTGTTTACTTTTGCCACCCGAAACGTTCCTTAGCATTTTTCTCCTAGTCTGCAGTGTCTGCCTAATGATGTCACAAGCCTTTCTCAATACACAATGTCAACAGGATTCTTTGTCACTTGGTAAATAGTCGAGGGAGATTGGGGGCGAAGGGCAAGACCAGAGCTGAGGACCTGGATTCTAGTTCTGTACTAGTACTAGTTGATGTATTTCTAAGATGGCACTTAAGGAAACCCCTTCATGTGATTTTTATTTAGCCTGGAGTGATGCAAGAACATCTATAATTTTTACATAGTGTTTCTGAAGCACAACTCTGCTCAGAACCCCTGCTTTGCAGATGCCAGTAGTGCCCAATCTGTGTCACTTAGCCTAGACATTCTGGTCCCACCGCTTACAACATATTTCACTTTAGACAAGGTACTTAACCTCTTTGGATTTTTGTTTCCTCAATGTAAAAATGGACTAGTAGTAAATAACTCTAAATAACTTAGGTCTTTGCTATACCGACTTAATGAGATAATGGGTATAACATTTCTTTTAAACAGCTGTAATATGTTTTAAATCTGAAAACTTTAAAACATCAGTACTTCAAGTAATTCATGTTGTAGATTGTCACCAAGACTAGAACGAACCTGCCCAAACGGTTCCAGACCCCAAGAGCTGTTTGCTCACCACTGCACCCCCAGTTGCTAATATAGAGCTTAATGAATGTTTATGGAATGAATGATTGACAGATACCGGGCAGCTTATATACAGACTATGAGTTGCAGGTGGGGAAGTAAGAATAGATCAATGTTTGGTTTCACTCATGAGTGGCCAACCCTCTGCTCTCTAGGGTGTGTGGAAAGCATTTAAGGGACTCATTGATTAAGTCTCGCCCCCTTTTGGTTGGTGACCTAATCAAGTGTTTGGGGTTGTCAGTGCATTTTCTTCAATATATGTGTTTTTTTTTAAATAAAGTTATTTATTTTACTTTTGGCTACATTGGATTTTCGTTGCTGCACACGGGCTTTCTTTAGTTGTGCCGAGCGGGGGCTACTCTTCATTGTGGTGCGCGGGCTTCTCATTGCGGTGCTTCTCTTGTGGCAGAGCACGAGCTCTGGGTGCATGGGCTTCAGTAGTTGTGGCACATGGGCTCAGTAGTTGAGGCTTGCGGGCTCTAGAGCACACGCTCAGTAGTTGTGACGCACGGGCTTAGTTGTTCCATGACATGTGGGATCTTCCCAGACCAGGGCTCGAACCCGTGTACCCTGCATTGGCAGGTGGATTTTTAACCATTGTGCCACCAGGGAAGTCCTTCAATACATGTTTGAAGTACTCAATATGTAGTTTTCTTACCAAATCTTGTTGATGCAATAGAGATCTGATCGTCAGGAACCTGTGGAGGATGTATGAATGTATACCTGTTTTTCTCACTTGTCTGTCTTATAAAGTGGTACCACAGAGAATCTCAGTTTCCCATGTATCAGGATCTCCCCAGGACCTTGTTATAGAACTCGCTTTCCTTGCACATCTCTATTTCTAACCAGCTCTGTGGGAGATTTTGAGGCACAGAGAAGTGTGGGAACCACTGGTATGGTGGCTTCACACATTTTGTCTAGTGAGAAAACATTTTTGCATGACCACCTTACACTTGTGTAACAAACACTATATTACATATATTTTGATTTGCATTATACAAGAGCATTAAGAATTTTAGTATGACTCCCAATTTACATAAGAGGAAAATGATGAACCCCATCTTCTTACTCCAAAATACACTGGTATTTCTGTTGTGCATCTAGTTCTGTAATTTCAGTACAGCCTTTGTCATTAATCAGCTTTGTTATTTGCTCCTCTATACCTCAGCTGCCCCTCTTACAAATAACTTGAGGGTGGGCTGGGATGGAGGAGTGGGAAGCTGGGAGCCTGAGATTGGATGGGGAGTGGGCTAGTTTTTTGCCTTGATCTTGACTGAAAGAATAACGTTTACAGGCAGGACACGTATTTTTGACTCATTTCTCAAATTTAAAAATGTAATTCTTCCTTTTTCTGTAACAACAATCGCAACAGAAATCGGTGGTTAACATTAGTTGAGCGCTCATTTCAGGGCAGGCATGGTGCTGAGAGCTTTACGTCCTTTGTTGACTCCTCAAAACACATGAGTCACACATCATTATTGGCACCATTTGCAGGAGTAGAAACTGAAAGAAGTTCAGTAGTTACCTAAAGGTACAGACTGTAAGTGCGAGAGCAGTGGGCCAACTCCAGAGGATTTAACCCCCATGGTGGCTTGCAAGGTGGTGATCCTGACCAATGCATGATGCCTCCAGGAAGTATCACTGAGTACAAGCAGCTAGGTAGAGCTCATTATGGGGACTTTCTGGGACCCATTCAAATTTATTAAAAAGAGAAATGCTTCATGAATTGCTGTATTTTAACTGATATTTATAACAAATTACTTGCATGGCTGATACCAAAGTAGAGAAAATTTTACCTAAAATTTCCAAGGCCTCCTTCTATTCCAAAAGTCCCTGTTGTTTGCTAAATGATTAAAAAAAAAAAAAGATTCAGTAAATACCATACTTCCTCAAACCTTAACACTTTTAATCTGTTCCTGACTAGTGTGCTGTCTAATCACTTGGAACTTCAGAGCTATTATCTAAACAGTTCACATTCTGACTCCAGGAGTTTTCAAAGTTGGGTGAGCATGATAACCTTTTTGGAGCAGGGAAAAAATCTTAGAATTTATATTTTTAAATTTCACAATTTTTATGGAGACATAAAAGACCCCAAATAGCCAAAGCAATCTTGAGAAAGAAAAATGGAGCTGGTGGAATCACGCTCTCTAACTTCAAACTATACTACAAAGCTACAGTAATCAAGACAGTATGGTACTGGCCCCAAAACAGAAATATAGATCAATGGAACAGGATAGAAAGCCCAGAGATAAACCCACGCACATATGGTCACCTTATTTTTGATAAAGGAGGCAAGAATATGCAATGGAGAAAAGACAGCCTCTTCAATAAGTGGTGCTTGGAAAACTGGACAGCTACATGTAAAAGAATGAAATTAGAACACTCCCTAACACCATACACAAAAATAAACTCACAATAGATTAAAGACCTAAATGTAAGGCCAGACACTATAAAACTCTTAGAGGAAAACATAGGGAGAACACTTTATGACATAAATCACAGCAAGATCCTTTTTGACCCACCTCCTAGAGAAATGGAAATAAAAACAAAAATAAACAAATGGGACTTAATGAAACTTAAAAGCTTTTACACAGCAAAGGAAAACATAAACAAGATGAAAAGACAACTCTCAGAATGGGAGAAAATATTTGCAAATGAAGCAACTGACAAAGGATTAATCTCCAAAATATACAATCAGCTCAGGCAGCTCAATATCAGAAAAACAAACAACCCAATCCAAACATGGGCAGAAGACCTAAACAGACATTTCTCCAAAGAAGATATACAGATTGCCAACAAACACATGAAAGGATGCTCAACACCACTAATCATTAGAGAAATGCAAATCAAAACTACAATGAGGTATCATCTCATACCAGTCAGAATGGCCATCATCAAAAAATCTAGAAACAACAAATGCTGGAGAGGGTGTGGAGAAAAGGGAACCGTCTTGCACTGTTGGTGGGAATGTAAATTGATACAGCCACCATGGAGAACAGTATGGAGGTTCCTCAAAAAACTAAAAATAGAACTACCATACGACCCATCCATCCCACTACTGGGTGTATACCCTGAGAAAACCATAATTCAAAAAGAGTCATGTACCATAATATTCATTTCAGCTTTATTTACAATAGCCAGGACATGGAAGCAACCTAAGTGTCCATTGACAGATGAATGGATAAAGAAGATGTGGCACATATATACAATGGAATATTTCTCAGCTGTAAAAAGAAACGAAACTGAGTTATTTGTAGTGAGGTGGATGGACCTAGAGTCTGTCATACAGAGTGAAGTAAGTCAGAAAGAGAAAAACAAATACTGTATGCTAACACATATATATGCAATCTAAAAAAAAAATGGTTCTGAAGAACCTAGGGGCAGGACAGGAATAAAGACGCAGACAGAGAATGAGCTTGAGGACATGGGGAGTGGGAAGGGTAAGCTGGGATGAAGTGAGAGAGTGGCATGGACATATATACCCTACCAAATGTAAAATAGGTAGCTAGTGGGAAGCAGCTGCGTCGCACAGGGAGATCAGCTCGGTGGTTTGTGAACACCTAGAGGGGTGGGATAGGGAGGGTGGGAGGGAGATGCAAGAAGGAGGGGATATGAGAATGTAAGTATACGTATAGCTGATTCACTTTGTTATACAGCAGAAACTAACACACCACGGTAAAGCAATTATACTTGAAATAAAGATGTTAAAAAAGAAAAGTGGCTGAAACTTAGAGGCCTGGCATAAAAGGAATTTCTATTTTTAACTGATCCTTTGAAAGGTTTAAATTCACGTACAGTGCATTAGTGTAGTCGTGTGTGTTAAATCAATGACTAAGTAAACAAACATTTATTGAGGGTGGTCAAAAAATTTGGAGACCACCAATTTAGCCATTTTTCTTTTCTTTTTTTTAATTTAATTTTTATTTTATATTGGACTATAGTTGATTTACAATATTGCGTTAGTTTCAGGTGTACAACAAAGTGGTTCATTTATACATATATATCTATCCATTCTTTTTCAGATTCTTTTCCCGTATAGGTTATTACAGAGTCTTGAGTAGAGTTCCCTGTGCTCTACAGTAGGTCCTTGTGGATTATCTATTTTATACATGGTAGTGGGAATATGTTAGTTCCAATCTCCTAATTCATCCCTCCCCCACCACCTTTACCCTACGTGAAGCTGGTTTTCTCTACGGGTAGAAGTAAGGTCTGTGTTCCACTTGTCTGTTGCTATGTAGCAAACTACCCGCCAAATAGGTAGTTTAAAACGGTATCAATATTTAATTTTCTCACAAAGCTGATGTTTGGGCAGGGCTCAGCGGGACTGGCTTGTGTCCACTCCATCAGGATGGCTTGGAATCTGGGCTAGAGGCTGTCAATTCACAGGCCGGCTGTTGATGCCAGCTGGGGTCTGGGAGAACCCAAACACTTGGAGACAAAAATAACAGGGGCTCCTAGGCCCCTCTCTCTTTCTCTTGGTGGTCTCTCCACGTGATCTCTCCAGCATGGCAGCTTCCGCTTAGCTGGACTTATTATAGAGCTGCTCAGGGTGTCCAAGGTACATGTCCCAAGGGAGAGAGCCAGGTGGAAGCCCGATGACCTTTTCTAATCCAGCCTCTGAAGTGTCCCGGGTCATCTCTGCCACATCTTATTTTTCAGAAGTAAATCACTGGGAATCAGACTCCACTTTTTGATGGAAGGAGTGTCAAAGGCTTTGTGAACATATACTAACACTTCCATGCTTTGCTTAACCTGACTGGGGACAGTGAAAGGCCAGTGATGTGACTGGGCACCATCTAACTAAATCTGTGCCTTAAGCCGCAGGCTGGATGTGAACCGGAGGGGCTGAGCTGGTCTCCAGACTGAGTGGATTAAACCCACCTGTCTCTCTTCCGTTCCTGCATCTCTACCCCAGCACCCTCACAGGCCTGGGGAAACTCTGCCAGGCTTCTAGCCCGGTCCAGGAGTATTTTAAAAGGCATTTGGAGGTGGGAATGGAAAAGAATATTAAAAATAGACTAGGTGACACCCCACTGAAGGGGAAAGGATGACTGGATTCCTTTTTTCTATTCAGGTAGGCCTGAGAGGAAGGGATTCAGGATCCTCCACCAAAAATATCATGTATATCAAAATGTCATCACAGGTATGTGTGTTAATAAAAAAATGCATACCCCTTCCTTCAAAAGGTCATGTCAATAATAGGTATGTGTGCCTATGAAAAAGTATGTATATTTTCCATCAAAAGGTTATGTCAATAATAGATGCGTGTTCTAATAAAACTATGTACTTTTGCTATAAGCATTTTCCTACTTGTAAGTCAGTTGGTGTTCCTAAAAGTATAGCCAACGAACATTTGAAATCACTTTCTGTTTTGCTCCTCCCAACATTTCAGATAAAGTAAATTTATAACAAGTTATTTGAGTAAAATCTCTTTTCTATACATAATAAAACACTATAAAAGAATTCCCTCATGGTAACCTACTCCATTGAGGTGATAGAGCTAAATGCTTCGATTTATGTAGCTTTCATTTAAGTCATAACTTGTAAGAGTATGTCTATTCCTGAAATTATTCTAATTTCTGGTCTAAAGACTAATAATAGCTTCCTTTGACATTTGATCCAGTAGCTTAAAACTTAGAAGCCAGAGAAGAATGAAGAACAGTTGCAAGTTGTTCAGAGGAGAGTCTTAAAGATGATTAAAGGGTTGAGAAATAAGATCCAACAAGGTGTAATTTATTGAGATTATTCAGCTTTTACAGGCAGAGTTGAGGGATGACTCAATCCGAATTCTGTTGACCAGAACCCTCCCCTGCACCCCCCATATACAGTTCTATGCCAAGTGATGCCATAATTGGGATTCTGGAGTAGTGAAAATTTCTGTAATGGCTTTGATTCTGTCTGTGTCCTCTGCCACCAAGTTTAAACTCACTAAATGTAATTTTAGTGCTTTCTAATACTTTGAAAATGGGTAATCCATAGGAGCCTTATTCTCAGACCAAGCCAGAAAATAGAGGATTTTTACACTCTAAACTCTCAAACAGGAAGGTGTCTTGTTGTTCATCTCTATCTAATTGAGCCAGGAGCTTAATTTTGGTTAGTTTTAGTAAAAAAATAAAAAGTCCATAAAAATCAAGTTTATAATTAATAATTACAGTGGAGTTTCTAGGCTGGTTTTTAAAGAATTTTCTGTAGTGGTTGCTAATCAATTTTCCTCTCCCTAGAATGACTTAAATATTATGGTACCTTAAAATGCTGAAGATAGAAGTGATCTGTATATTTCTTTGAAGCCTAGGATCTATGAATTTTCCTTTTTTTAGTTGTTTTTTCATTGACCTTAAGGATTTTTCAATATTCCACTTTAGAATGAAAACTCTTGTGTCGTTTATGTCTGTAAAAGACAAATTTAGTACTGTTCTGTTTGCAGAGAATTCATTGCATACTTACGTTTCTTAATTACTACATTAGGAAACATTGTCTTAGGGACTTTTTCCTGTAATCGATTAGTTTTGTATTTATTTTGGTAAAGATGGCTGTTACATCAGTACTTGACCTGTGTTGTGTAATACACATTCTTGCCCTAGATAAATTTTGTCTCTGTGGTAAACACATTGCACACAGAAAAGACCTTAGACCCTACTTCTTCTTCTTGTAAATCAGTTCACTTTTGTGAGTTTCTAGCTGTGTTCTTATTATAATTGACTCAGCAATGGGAGAAATTTTTAGTTGGATTTCAAAAGACATTCCATCTAGCTGTGGTAGAAGGGCGTTTACTTAAGGTATCTTGAGTATATCTTGTAGGCCCAGCTTTTCTAATTCTTAGAGTGATCAAACCTGATAGATTTCATATCTTCACATGCCTGTGAATGCCCTACAGATAGATGTAAGGGTTATACTCAGCACAAATGCTGGGTGTTTGTATTTGCTTCACTGGGGCGCATTTAAGAAGAATGTGCCAGTACCTAACTCAGGCACCTTAGCAATTTATAAGCTACTGTAAACAATGTGGAGATCTCACAAGCCATGGATACATATATCACATTCCTGGAATGCTTAACAAAGAGATATTTCCCTTTGATGATACTCAAGGAATTTTTTTTTTTTTTAGTTCACTATTATCACTCCTTTTCTTTTTTTTTCAGTTACTAACTTTTAAAATTATTTGGATTGAATTCATTTATGATTAGTCTCCAATCTTTTCATAGAATGTCATGCTCATATGGTGGTCTGTCCCCAGGCAATCACCTTGTGCACTGGGGTGTTCTCAATAAGTTTGATAAAAATTTAAACTAGGATGTCAATTGGTATGGCCAGTCAAAACAATGGGAGACTCCTTTGACAGTGCCTTTGTAGGAAGCTTCTTTCCTCCATTCCTCGGCCCTGTGAAGTACAAAGCCATAAGGATCCTCAGCTCTCAGGAAGGAAAAAGTCATAGCACCTGAGATGGCCGTAGGTCACCTTTATGATTCCATGAAGCTCATTGCTTCATTTCAGGCTCTGCTTCCTTTGGGACTGCGTGATGAACTCTGAAATTCTCCACCTGACTTTTGACTGCAGACTTGTAAGATGAGGGCATGAAGGCTTTCTCTCCTAGGACAAAAGATTGACGGAAGTACAGGTTGCTTGTGAGACCAATCTCAGTTGCAGGCTGAAGGCAGCTTATTTGTTAAATGTTATTAAAATTTCATGGGATAACATTTGCACTCTCCCCAGCTAATTATTTAAAAAAATATTTGTCCTTTCTCTTTCCTGTTTCTTTTTGTTTGTTTTCCCTGAGTGTTTTTGTTTTGTTTTGTTTCGATTTTTAAATACACTGACTCTTTTGGTGATTGGAGTCGTTCTAGATAGGCCCAGACCCTTTAATAGACTGGTAAATCCTCTCAAATTGAAACAAAACAAAATTACACACACACACACACACACACACACACACACACACACAACCACATAAAATCAAAATATATAGAAAGGAAAGTAAACTGTTATACAGTTATTCTTGGGCCTCGGAATTATGCTCATAAAAGCTTAAGGCAAAGTGAAGGATGAAATCTAGATGAACTGGTACTAATGGAACACTTGCTTTCTGCCTTAAGAATTTATCTGAAACATTATGGGCACACTGAACTGCATTTTTAAACTTTGGTACTAGGAGAGCTATCACTGAATGAAATTCTGCGTTGCATCATTTTGCAAAATGAAGAATTCTTTCAATGGACAGGAGATTATCTTTAATAGGTCTCTTTCCAACTTAACTTATCTT
This sequence comes from Stenella coeruleoalba, assembly GCF_951394435.1. NCBI lineage: Eukaryota > Metazoa > Chordata > Mammalia > Artiodactyla > Delphinidae > Stenella > Stenella coeruleoalba. The sequence goes on along the minus strand of NC_137158.1, from coordinate 17,706,101 downwards.
TCTTTTAATCTCTTTGAGCATCAAGTTTATAATTTATAAAATAGAAATACTAATTTATCCTTGATAGGGTGGTCAGGAAAATTGAAATAGATTTCGTGTAAGCTTGCTTTTTAAGTAAAAAAAGGTCTATATAAATTTTTAGAGGCTTGTGTTTCAGACTGGCACCTGTATTATATTTATAAGCCTTTAATATGTTGCTATCATATTATTTAATTTTCATAAAGGGGATGTCAGAAAAATTGGTGTCTAGTCCTGCCATGTGGCTGAATTCCAAGGTGTGACTTTGTGAAAATCGTTGACTCCTTGGAACATCAGTTTCTCATTTATTCTCTCAGTATGGATTGAGTGCCTCTAGTGCGCCAGGCAGTGCTGTGGGCTCTGAGGAAACGGCAGTGAAAGGCCGAGGTGGAGCTCGTGGAACTTGCGTTCTAGTGGGGAGAGGCGAGCCCCACGCAAAATGCATACATAGATACTAGGGGGTGTTAGAAGGTGGTTTAAGTAGTGGTGTGCCAAAAGCAAGGGCATGAGGAGTGCGGAGGGTGGATTTTTCTTTTCCAGTTTTAATGAGGGTAGCCTGGGAAAGGCCTCACTGAGAAGCTAACTTTTTTTTTTCTTTTTTTTAACATCTTTATTGGAGTATAATTGCTTTACAATGGTGTGTTAGCTTCTGCTTTATAACAAAGTGAATCAGCTATACATATACATATGTCCCCATATCTCTTCCCTCTTGCATCTCCCTCCCTCCCACCCTCGCTATCCCACCCCTCTAGGTGGTCACAAAACACCCAGCTGATTTCCCTGTGCTATGCGGCTGCTTCCCACTAGCTATCTACTTTACATTTGGTAGTGTATATATGTCCATGCCACTCTCTCACTTCGTCCCAGCTTCCCCTTCCCCCTCCCCGTGTCCTCAAGGACATTCCCTATGTCTGCATCTTTATTCCTGTCCTAGGTTCTTCAGACCCTTTTTTTTTTTTTTTTTAGATTCCATATATATGTGTTAGCATAAGTTATTTGTTTTTCTCTTTCTGACCTACTTCACTCTGTATGATATATAAATGCTGGAGAGGGTGTGGAGAAAAGGGAACCCTCTTGCACTGTTGGTGGGAATGTAAACTGATACAGCCACCATGGAGAACAGTATGGAGGTTCCTTAAAAAACTAAAAATAGAACTACCGTATGACCCAGCAATCCCACTACTGGGCATATACCCTGAGAAAACCATGATTCAAAAAGAGTCATGTACCACAATGTTCATTGCAGCTCTATTTACAATAGCCAGGACATGGAAGCAACCTAAGTGTCCATCATCGGATGAATGGATAAAGATGTGGCACATATATACAATGGAATATTACTCAGCCATAAAAAGAAACGAAACTGAGTTATTTGTAGTGAGGTGGATGGACCTAGAGAAGCTAACTTTTGAGGAAAGACCTCAAAATGATAAGGGTAGAGCCAGGTGGGAATGAGTAGGGGCAGGGAATGCAAATGCTCTGCAGTAGGAGTGCATCTAGGCAGCGAGGCCAGTGTGGCTGCAGGTGAGTCAGTGCGAGAACGGAGCAGAAGATGAGGCCAGTGGTCGGGGAGGGGAGGACAGACAGCATAGGGCCTTGTAGGCCATTTTCTGAGTGAGTAAAGGGAACATTAGAGGATTTTGTATGATTTAGAGTTTAACAGTGTCTTTTGGCTGGATAATATAAATACAGGGGTCAGGCTTTATCTTTTAAAATCTCTTATAGTCTAGATCCAAGATCCTATGATGCTGGATGTTTTCTCTCCCAATTCTCCCACTGTTATTCCAGGAGGAATAAAAGCTTGTTCAGACTCTTCTTGGCCCACTGGTGGGACCAGCTGTTTGGCAGACTCTAAGAATTAGTTCTCTATGAATGCGGGGTCAGTAGCACCAGTTGAACCTTCCCTTTCCCATGGCTTTCTAAAAAATAATTTAAAAGAAGCTGTAATGTTTCAGAAGTACTGAAGAATTGATGATGATATATATATAAAGGTTCGCGCGTGTGTGTGTGTATCATGTATTTTTTTTTAACATCTTTACTGGAGTATAATTGCTTTACAATGGTGTGTTAGTTCCTGCTTTATAACGAAGTGAATCAGCTACATCATGTATTTCTGATCTCAGCACAAGTGAGAAGCCCAGTGCAAACCAACTTATGAACATCTAGGAAGACACCTCCCTGACTTTCCAATTCTTTACCAACCCACGGAAGGCTGCCCTCTGAATGTTCATATGAGCCTCCTGCCTTACCAATAGGTGAAAGAATTTGTCTCAGTGTGGTACAGCCACATGGGATTCCTGGGTGAGGAACATGCTAGTTAATAAATTGTAGTCTAGTACTAAAATTATTTGCTATGCTAGTTTTATCAATTTGTTTTTACATGTGAACTCTCTAAATTCCTAAATACATTGTTATTTGGGCAGTCAATATTTTATGCGTGTGGTGACTGGGAATACATTAAGCTTTTAGAAGGATAAGAGTCTAGTATGAAGTCAAGCAGCTGTTGTTCTTTACATTCAAATGATGGCTGATGATACTGATTAAAAAAAAGAATAAGATAATCTTGCCTGTTTTTTTTTTCTAACATTGTAATTCAATCAAAGCTTCCTTATTTGGAAGTGAAATTTCTATATTTAGCAAGTCCACTAAGTTGGGTAGAGAAATAGAAACACCACCTCAAATTCCCTTATATTCTCTGAGAGAGAGAGAGAGAGACAGAGACAGAGACAGAGAGAGACAGAAAAACAGAGATAGACAGAAAGAGAAAGAGAGAGACCAATGTTCTCTGCAATGAATTTTTGTAGTTACAAAAGAAAACATTAACCAAAAGTATCAACATCGTTAAAAAAGATGTGGGTGGCAGTTACCAAAGGGCATTTGGATCCTCTGTAGAAGGCCTTGGAATTCCCAAGAACTAAGTTTAATAAAGGAAAGATAAGAATGTCATATTGAAATTCATTAAATCAACTTGGCGGGATATTCACAGTTCATCTCACGCAAATGCATAAGACAGTTTCTCTGCATCGTAATGGATTGAAAATGACATATAGGTTGGTATTAAGTTTTAAGACAAAGTAGAAGCTAATTGTGACAGAGCAAAAGGAGCTATTAAAAAAAGGACATTGTTTATGAAACATGAGGAAGTACCATGGACCTCTGGCCAAAAACAGTGACTGTCTTTATGCTTCTGGCTTGAGGAGACCAGGAATATGGGACTGCAGTGTATTATAAATATATTCATAAAAGTATTTCCCAGGTTTACTGCTCGCTTTGAGAAGTTGCTTATATATGATTAATAGGAGGGAAGACACTAACCAGACTATTGAGATTCGTGAGTAAAAGTGATGATCAAATAGTTGGCTTTCCTGATCCTTTATACATTTTTAATTTCCTTCCACCTAGCCAATTAGTCAGTGATTTTGGAACGGTTTAGACAAGCATTGTTCTCTGATGCAAATCACTTGCACAAAAAGTTAGGAGATCCCAGAGATCGGAGCCTGACTAGTAGATGTCATATCCACAACCACTGTGCCACCATCTGTCACCAGCAAAGCCAGTGAGAGGTCCAGCTTTGATTTAGAGGTTGTTAGGCAAATTGTCTCAATTTTGAAAATCATCTCTTTTAATAACAATACCAAGTACTTACATAGGGCTGTTACATGCCAGACATTATTTGACTGTATTTAATCCTCACACTGACCCTGTCTGATGTGTATCAGTTAGCTTTCTATGTGTAAGAAGCCACCCTAAAGCTTAGTGGCTTCATCCGTATCATTTAATATTACTCACTAGTCTGTGGGTCAGGTGGGCAGTCCTGATCTAGGCAAGGCCAGTGTGTCTCCTGGCAGCCTGGGCTGAGCTCTGTTCTATCCTTGTAGTCTCACGTGGGACCACTGGGCTGACTCACTGCTTCTGGTCCATGTGATTGCTCATCACCCAGCAGCACCCTGTTTGCAAGGGGAATTCAGGGCCTCGGGGGAGAGTGGAAGAGAGCAAGGTCCCTTGAGACCTGGTCTTGGAGCTGATACAGTGTCACTTCCAGTGAATTCTGTTGGCCAAAAGAGTCAGAAGGCCAGCCTATAGTCAAGGGAAAGAGGCTGCCCTTTTTGATGAGAGGAGCCACAGGGGGCATGGATATTGGGAGGAGTCAAGGACTGTGTCTGTTTCTCCCATCGAGCACAAGTGGACACAGCCATTTCCATTTGACAGGTGAGAGAGCCGAGATACACACTTTCCGTGACACAAGGTCGTGTGGGATGTAAGTGTCCAAGTCAGCATTCAGACACCGGCAGTCTGACTCCACAATCCATGGTCTTAACCCATATGCTACATGTTTATTTTTGTGAGTGTGTTTCCTAGGTGTCACTGCTGCAGGCGTCGTGGATCACGGGAAGCCATTCTCATTGCCTTCTTTCACGGGAAGGACCTCTCACTCCCACGGCACCATCCATTCCACCCCATCCCCTGGACCAAAGGCTTTCAGTGACTGACACTTCTTTCCCCTTTAGTATTTCCTCCTGGTTTTTACTCTTTATCTCAAAGAGAAGAATCACGAGGTTTTTAAAAGTGGGTTTTAGCAAGGTGTTGCCTGGTAACGTGCTTTTGTCATTTAGAATACCAATAACCAAGGGTAGGAACTGTCTATGTACATTTTTATTTAAGACTTTTTTTTAGCAAATTGCAAAATATTTTTTAAAAAATTCTAAAATCAGCTCTTTCTTTCATTAGCATGTACAAATAACATGGACCTTGACTCCATGTTACAGTTGTTTCACCAGTAGGTAGCCAATGGTAGGCATTCGGTAAGGATGAATTAAATGGAGGAAGGAAGGAAGCCAAAATACGAATGATTATTAATACATATATATATATATATTTTATTTTATTTTTTTTTTTTGCGGTACGCCGGCCTCTCACTGTTGTGGCCCCTCCCGTTGCGGAGCACAGGCTCCGGACGCGCAGGCTCAGCGGCCATGGCTCACGGGCCTAGCCGCTCCGCGGCATGTGGGAGCCTCCTGGACCGGGGCACGAACCCGTGTCCCCTGCATCGGCGGGCGGACTCGCAACCACTGCGCCACCAGGGAAGCCCCATTAATACATATTTTTAAACATTGATTTTATCGAGTAGATTATACTCATATTATACTCTTTACTTTTCAGAATCACTTTCTGTGTTTTTGTTTGTTCAGTGCCATTTTCTTTTCCCATTATGCCTGTTACACTTTATGTGTGTATATATATATATTATATATATATTATATATATATATATATACTTGTGTGTGATACCATAATACTGTATCCGGATTTTAAAGAAATCCTTTGCTAATTTTGAATTCTCTTTCTCTATAGTTTCATATTATGACTCTCTTGATCTGGACACATAGCAGCATTTCTAGTACTTGCATTAAAGTTTTTGAGACTAAAGAAACTTTCCACCCACATTGGGCCTCTACAAAGATGGAGGTCACCACTCACCCCTCCTACTCTCTGCTGCTCTTTTGAAATCTAATCCTTGGGCTCGACCTAGTGCTATGCATTCATTAGAACCCGTGCAAATATGAGTGTTGAAAACTCCTTGAAGTTCTTTATTGGAACCTCTTCTCAGTTACCTGCTGAGTTGTTTGTGATGCTTTTCTCACTTTACCAATGGGAATTGAGACACAGACCAGGTAGGCAGCTTGTCAAATACAAAATCAAGGCCAAGGGATTGGGTAGCCAAGATAAGAACTGAAGGAACCTCATTTTATAGCCCATTGTTCAAGAGACTAAGATACGTAGTTTGTAAGGAAAGAATAACGGGGAGAATAAATACAGCCTCTCTTAACCATGAATTGTGTGTGTGTGTGTGTGTGAAGATTTTTGATTAGAACATACTAAAAGTTTGCTGTGTGGTTAGTTTGTAGAATTAATAGTGGAAACACATGATTATTAATAGGAGAAACATTTTATGATTCATCTCATAAGCATGTATGATTGCTTTCCAGAAACAGAGCTTATGCCTAGAAGACAAAGAGCAAAATGAGCTTAAATTGATTTCTTCCCCCAGAGATTAGAATGCAAGTCACCAGAATGTATGAGAAGGGTCCCAAGTGAGAAAGCCGCTGAACAATGTGTTCTTCCTTTGGGATATTCCCTATTTTAACCCTAGAGTCTGTCCATATCCAGCAACTGGTCTCGGAATGTTTTCTATGAATATATTTTATTACACTGACATTCCTTGTCATGAAGAATTCTGAGTTTTCATCAAACAAGAAGTGGGATTGACTCCTGAGTATCACTGGCTCAAAAGTCTGTGGTCTTTCTGACGTCAGAAGTCACTTTCTTTTGGGACCATTCTTTTAATTATATTTTTAAATAATTAGTACCATGTATTCATACAGTTAGCTGCGTATTTTGCCAATTTATTTATCTGTCTCCACAGTAAGGAAAGAAATTGCTTCAGCGTGGGGGTCACAGACTTTCAGCATCCTTTTTCTGGATGCTTCACCATCCACAGCTCAGAGCTGAGAGTGAAGGAGGTGCCCTAGATGCCCTCGCCACTGGACGCGCAGATGGGTGAGGACAAGGTGTGTGCTCAGAGAAAGTGGCAAAAAGCACACAAAATGTAAACGACTTCTGTGAAAGACTTAACTGATTCAGAATCATTTCTTTCTTTCCAGTTATAATTCTGAGCATTGCATTAGAAAGGGCCTAATAAGAGGGAGTGACAGGTGCCTGAAGAACTACCTGACTGCTGCTAATATAGAAAATATATGAAATTTAAACACAACGATGACACACACACATCTGTGACCGCCTGTTGTGTAGCACTGTACGGGTCACAAAGGCTTTTATCCTGATTAGCAGGGGAGAGTACAGCAGGGAGCACCCTATAAATCAGCCGTTCTCTTTGTCATTTTCAATTTACAGTTATCAAACTGCCTGACCGAGAGGCAGGATAATTAGTGTAGTCTTTCACAGACTTACAAAAAGAATTGCCTCCACAATAGTGGAGCTGTTGTTAAAAACACAGATTCCCAGCTCCACTCAGATCCTGATGAATGAGGGCCTCCAGGAAAGTGCCCTGAAAATGAATATTTTTAGTAAGCTTGGAGGTGCTGTGTGTTAGCTGGTAGTTAGGAGGACCTAACAGAGTTCAACTCTGCCATCCGCTGTGTTGAGATGAAGCGTTATTTTACCTCGTTTAAGTATCAGTGTCCTGCTCTGCAAAATCAGGGTGATGATAGTACCTCCTTCTGAGTGCTGTTGTGAACACCGAATGACCTCACGTGTGCAAAATATTTATCACAGTGCTTGGCACAAGTGCTGGATGAGCTGCTTCTACTGCTGCTGTCATTATTGTCATTTTATCCAATGAGTGTGTTATTCGTGGTCTAGCCAGTTGCAGAAAGTCATGCATATAAATGAGAAAGGGAATGATTCTAGGGAAAAGGACGAAGGAAAAGAAGCTCTGACAGGTTGGATGAGGGCTGAGACATTCTAGGTTAGAGTCCATGGAGAAAATGGGCTTGGATAGAGTTCCCAGGGCAACTGAGGGTACCCAGTTCTGTTGGTATCCATACTCCAAGTATTTGCTTTGTTTTCCCCCTCTGGGGGGGAATCAGGGGCTCGGCTCACTTACCTTGATAAGAAACGTTTCTGGAGGAACTAAGGCATGATACAAGTTTAGTTGGTCCATAATATTATTTTATTTTGTTTTATTTTATTTCATTTGGGATGTGCTGATAAGAGGGTATTACCTTGCATGACCAGGTCTATCAGAAATGTAAATATGTAGGGTTCTCATGATGTCAAATTCATTTATTCATTCATTAATGCCATACAGATTTGTTGAGCACCTGCTATGTGCCAGGCACTGTTTTAAGCACAAAGGTTATATCAGCGAATAGTATAGGCCAACATTCCTGTCCTCACAGAGTTTATGCTCTTGTGTATGTAGTGGGGGGCAGTTACTAAACAAAATAAATGAAAATTATGTGATGATAAAGAGAAATAAAAGCAAAGAAGGAAGATAGGGAGTATGGGCAGGGTGTATGTGTGTGTACATGTGTGTATGCATGTGTGCTCACACGTAAAGTGAGGCCAGATCACGTGGGGCCTCGGTAAAGACTTTGACTTTAAGTGCTATGGGAAGTTTCTAAAAGGTTTTGAGCAAACAGTATTTTAAAAGGATCCCTCTGGCTTTTGGACAGTACATTCTAGGAATGGAGGCAATGGAACTAGAAAGCAGGCTATTAAAATAAACTTAGAGAGAGATGATCTCAGCATGGGCCAGGGCGGTGAGTGGAGGTGGGGACGAGTGGTCTAGTTTGAAGGTGGAACCAACAGTACTTGCTCATGGATTAAATGTAAGGAGTGAGGGAAAGAGAGGACTCAAGGGGGACTCAACTGAAATGTCGGAATTACCATCCCCTGGGATGAATACACTGTAGGGGAGCAAGTTTTTAGGGGTAGATCAGGAGTTAAATTTTAGGCACGTTTAGTCAGAGATTACCTATTAGCTATCAAGTGGAGATGCTAGAAGCGACCATCTGGATATAAAGGTCTGGGTCTCAGGGCAGGGACTTGGGTCAGAAACATGGATTTGGAGTTATAAGCCTGTACACGCACGTGAGGCCAAAACTAAAAGGCATCACTGATGGAAGGTCCAGGAGAGTGGCTCAAAGACAAGATCCTGGAATGCGTCAACTGTAAGAGGTCAGGGAGATGAGGAAAAACCAAATCAGAAGATGGTGAGAGCGGCCAGCTACTGACCATGGCAGCAAACCAGGAGCATCTGTGTCCTGGAGGTCAAAGCAGACACGGTTTCAGGGGAGGGAGTGATCTACTGTGTCAAATGTGACCGAGACCAAGATGAGCATTTGAATTCCCCACTGAATTCAGCAGAGTAACAGTCACGGGTGATTCTGTGAGAGCAATTTAAGTGGAGTAGTGGTGTGACAGATGGATTAGGATGGATTCCGGAGAGAAGGAGAAGAATTGAATTAGAGAAAGAGAGAGAGAGAGTACAGATAAATCTCAGGGGGAAGAGCTTGGCTATGAATGGGAACTCAGAAATAGGCAGGAGCTGATGTGGGAAGTAAGAGTTGTTGCTTTAAGATGAGAAACAACAGGGTGTTTGTAAGCTGAGGGGAGTGATCCACGGCGCAGGAAAATTAGTGACATGGAACAGAGAGAGAGGTTCTCAGAGGTATTGTGCTACTTCCCTCCCACCCAAATACGCTCAAACCTTCATATTCTTCTCCAGTCTCTGTTTCTATGCCCCAGGCAACAAAGCCAAGGCCCAAGGCCTTAGACAAACCAGACCACTTACGACTCTCTAAAGCCCTCAGGATCCTCAATCCATCTAGCCACATACAGAGTTTTGTTTTGATTTTTGCTTTTGAAAAAGAAGTAAGGAAGCAAGGAAAGGAGGAGGAAAGGAAGGAAGGAAGAAAGGAAGGGAGGAAGGGGAGATAAATCATACTGTGTATATTTTTGACAAATAGCGTTTTATTTAAACCTGCCTCCTCCTTTGATCTCTTTTAATTTTTATAACAACCCTTTGAGATGGGTATTATTTCCTTTTTCCATATGGGTAAAGTGAGTTTATAGTGATTAAATAACATGTTCAGGATCTCAGAACTTATTCATAAGAGGCTGATTCAATTCAAACTCAGATCTGTCAGACCCCAAAATACCAATTTCACAGATTTCTCTGACATAGTAAAGTCATGATGGGTCCGTGGTTTGACTCAACCTTGGAAACACAGATTCAGCCCTTAATTGTTTGCTTACATGATTTCATCACCTCTGTAGCAGAGCCATCTTCAATTATGTCATTATTAAGCATCCCATGTTCCCTTTACTGAAAGCATTTGTTTCAAAACCAAATTTATTTTTCTATAAAAATGACCATCTCAATTAGTCAGTAAAAAGGAGGCGATCCTATGCAGAACACCATATACACTTACCCTGCATTTACTGGATACATCTAGAATAAGTCATTTTCTGAGACGCAGAAGGGCTCATATAATTTTATCCTTAAGAAGAGGTTAGTGGAAGGGTCTTATTCTGCCCAGACATTGTGAATATAATTGGAACAGAAAATGTAACAGACAGCTGCTGACAAGGGGCTTCTGAAACCAGCAAAACCTGATTTTACTTTTGTGTGTTCTCTTAGCCAGTTCAGCCCCAGGTCTCTTGGCTTCCTTCCTGTTGGGATATCTTGCTTCTCCTTACCAGTCTGCAAACTATTAGAAGAGAGAATTTCTCTACTACTGTGTTTGGTGCCTTGAAACTCTAAGCTTCTTACAGAAATGCTGATTCTGCTTTCTCAGGAGGAATTCTCACAGCAGGTATTTCCAGCATCTTCTTCCTGGATGAGGAAGTCTTTTAGGGTATTCCTTGCAACAAAAATGAGATGCACCAAAATGGTTTGGTTGAGTAGGTTGGTAGAGTGTGGTCAAGTCTTGACAATCAAACAGGTGTGTCAGCTACCAATTCGTCACAAATGGTGCGTGATAGAAAAGGATGGCTGGGAAAAGTTAGGCAGCTGCTGACATGATTCTTTGCAGTCAAATAATCGGAGCCATACTAGGTATGTTGTCTTTGGAAAATTTAAAAAAAAAAGGCACTCAACAAACAGTTCATGAATACCTACCAGCTATAGACTACAAACTGGTTAGATGAGTTTCCTTCTAGAATGCCCAGCCTAGTGGAAGAGATTGATAATTAGGTGATAAAATAAACACCATAATTCCTACCACGAGACATTACTAAATGGTTATCTCCTCCAATCCCATCCCCCAAATCAGGAATGCTCCTGTTTTAACAATTTCGCAACCAACATGATGAGATATGTTATCATGGAGAAGAGGGAAAATAAAATTGTATTTATATTTTCTTTTACCAAAATGGAAATCAGATTGAAAGAGTTCAGCCAAATAAAACACAAAATTGAAAGTTATCAAAGCTAATCTATAGCTTGGTGACTGAGAGGACAGCAGTAGAATAAGGAATATGAAAAGAATATGCAAAAGTTGAATTAACTAGTCTTATTTATAAGGCATTTGTATAAAATCTGAATAAATTGTTTTTACTAGAGGAAAGAAAAAAAAAGTCCTTACAATTGAAAGTCCATGACTCAATTTTTGTAAGTTTTTCTCTTTTCCTCAATCAGTTTTTTCCTTCCATTCTCTCTCTGAGGTTTGGTAAAGAGGTCATCCAAGATATGCGGTTTTCTTCTCCTATTTCTTTCCCTGTTTGGGGATGTTCATGACAAGGTTTATTGGGTAGTATTCACATGTTCATAAGCTACTAATCTTTCCTTTGTGGTATCCTCTTACTTCAAAGAACTCAAGATATTATTATACAGGTTAAAAAATAATTTTTCCCTGCACTCCTGGGAGATATATAGTAAAAAAAAAAAATAGGAGTTATTAAGAAAATAATTAATGGCTTTTTCATCCGAGTTTTCCTAGTATATTAATAAAAAATGTATTCCACAAAGTTTATGGGTACATGACCGTAGGCCTGGTTACTTTATCTTACTTATCAACACATTCTTATTGTTTAAAGAGATTTAATTTCTGTTGATACTTGTTTTAAACAATACCTTCCTCTTTCATATTTGTAAAGAAGGATTATATAAATGTCACCTATTTAGCAGCACTAATATTACTTTTTATTTTTTTAATGCTTTTTTGGATGCTTAGCTGCTAGTATTTTCCAAGCTGAAGTCTGCTCTTGTGCAATTTTTTTTTTTACCTGTTAAGTCACTGTTTCCACATTAATAATAGGGTAAAGATATCAGGCTTCAGTTTAGATTATGACAGTACCTAATGTCTTTTCCACATTTACTTCAAGCAAGGAGAAGACTTCCTCTCTTGTTTTCATGGGAATTTTATGAATTCCAATATGTATATTTTTCCAGCTGTAGTATTTTAATTGAAATTGGAAATTACCAGATGAGATATCACTTTTCTTAAGAAAAATTTCCTAATACTAAATCCTAGCAGTTAAAGCTGACTTCAACTACTCAAGTGGCATGATTTCCTTATGCTTACCATAGACTTTTAAAATCTTTTCTTCAGTTATTTCCATTGATACTTTTAGGTAAGTGAGACGTTAAATTATATTTTTCTCCTATAAGCCACCTTTTCATAAGCGGAATTTCCTTTTTTCGGTATGTGTGTTATGGCCCTAAATATGGCCCTAAATGGAAGCTCTCTTGGTTAATATTGCTAAAATGAAGCCATTTGATCTGATACCTGTTTTTGATTGCAAGTGAGACTCCTCGATTGCAAATATTTGTGTCCAAAAAATCCGTGGTGGTGATGCATTATAGCAGCAAGTCTTAATGTTTGTTTCCTTTCAGTTAAATTGTTTCCTATTATACGTTCAATAGACTAGCTCAAACAGACATGCAGGGCTAAACGGAAGGTTGTGGAACTCACATGGTACTTTAGAGTCATTAGAAAAGACTTTTTCCTGAACAACACCTCTTTTGTTGCTGTTGTTTTTGAGGAATCTCCTGTTGCTTCCAAGAAAAGGAGATAGTGTTTTTTTTTTAGTGGGGAGACTAAGTCAGTGGGTATTTGTATCCACTAATTAGTTCAGGGAGTCACTCCATCACCTGAGTTGAGGCTCTTCACCTGTAAGGTGTGAGGCAGGATGAAAGTGAGACAGGGTGGGACCTGGGACCTGGGACCCTTTGCAGCAGTGCTTACACCTAAATAAACGTCTCCTTGAGCAACAGAATACAAAGAAATTAAAAGGGACTAAAAATAATTGTGTGCATGTGCAGTTGGGGCAAATTATGGACAAGATACAAAAAGACCAAAAACCCAACTGCTACTTCTGAAGTGACAGGAGTCAAAGCAGGTACTGCGCATGCCTCCTGCACACAGCACCACCAAGGGGGTGGGCAAAACACCCAAGCCACGCCTCCAGCCCGACCCCTGGGCCCACCCCACCCTCACCCCATTTAAGGGACCAGCTCGCCCCGCCCCCTCAGGGAGCGAGCAAAGGAACTTGTTACGTGTTTTTGCTCCCTTGTGCTGCAGCAGGGACCCCAATAAAGGCTTGCCTGAATTTCTGCTCTGGCCTCTTAGCAATTGCTATTGATTAAATAGTTCAAGAACGCACACCGGTGTCTAAGGGATCCTGAAGGGATCCCTTCTAGGTAGGGCTGGAAATTACCTTATTTTCTCTACCTTTACGTACAAGTTATCCATTTATTTCCCCCTGACTTTGTAGTTGATAAATCTTTTAAAGCAGCCTCTAGAAACTAGGAGAGATAGAGTATCTACTACCCCAGGGAGCCAAATTTTGAAACTATTCCCATTCTGAGTATTCCCCTTTTTGAGGGAACGTACCGAGTAGGTCTGCGGGCAGCTATTATATTGTAAGGCAGGATGCAGGCATTAATGATGGCATTCTCACCTAAGAGCCTAGAAAAGAATTGCCTCCATGAATATATGGCAGTAGCAACTTAATTGTACCCGCAAGGAAGTTACATTTAGCATCTATATATTATGATGAAAAGCTGACTGGAAATGGAATTTCACTGTCTCACGACTCTAATTTAAAATATTTTTTGTTTCCTCCATAATGTCTGCTTATTTCAGATTTCAAAATAAGGTTGATAGGGCTTCCCTGGTGGCGCGGTGGTTGGGAGTCTGCCTGCCGATGCGGGGGACATGGGTTCGTGCCCCGGTCTGGGAGGATCCCACATGCCGCAGAGCAGCTGGGCCCGTGGGCCATGGCCGCAGAGCCTGTGCTTCCGGAGCCTGTGCTCAGCAGCGGGAGAGGCCACAGCAGTGAGAGGCCCGCGAACCGCAAAAAAAATAAAAAATAAAAAAAATGAGGTTGATAAACTGTTCTATGAGCAGTTTTCAATCAGGCCATTCAGTTTAACAAAGTGAACAGTTAATAGTCTCCGATGTAGAATGTGTCACGATTAACCATGCTTTCATTTAAGTGAAGAGCTACAATGACTGTCCTGAAGGGACACAAGTGAGCCAGTGGCATAGAAAGAAAAGCCACCCAGGTGTCATTTCTAGGAGTTGTAGATGTCACTGTCTCTAAAGTAAAAGTTCTCCTGTTTTCTGCAGGAGACATCAGATACACTTCTTTCCTTGTGTGTCATGGAAACTGAACTTTTCTCTTATCCATCTTTCTTAGTACATGGGTCACTTTTAATGATGTTGAAACTTTTCTTACTGGCCTATGATACCTGTAAAGTACTATTTTTTTTTAATGGAGATATCCAAGGATGTGAGAGAGAAACATAGAAAACATTTAAATGCGGAGAAATACCAGTCCCCAATTCAAAAATTTGGCCCTAGGCAAATATCACAGTGAATGGAAATAATCTTTGTTGTCTCCTATGTGCAATACAGAATACATTTTCAGTATAAGATGAAAACATGAAGTAATGTGAAATTAAGAAAAGTCATAAGAGAAAGTTACATGATTCAGTGATATATGATTATATAAGATTGATCATTTTGTGCTTCTGCTTATATCTGAGATACTACAGAAATTAATGAACTGGCTTCTCTATTATGAAAATTAGAAGAAAGGCACTAACTTTGTATTTAGAAGTTGTATACTCATTATACTGTAGAATTGGTTTCAGGAGTATTTTACCAAGAATATATTAGTGTATCAAAACTTAAGAAGATGACTTTAAGAAAGGGAAAATGTACTCTTCTGCAATTTTAACTTTATCTTTTTGTTATTTATATATCCATCTCTCCTCCTTCAGATGAATCTGAAGTATTGGATATAGAAAGAATATGTTATTTAAGCTCATCTTACAGAGTTTTGGAAAAGACCAAAAGGCTGCTTTACCTTCCAAGCTTAGTTAATGGTAGCTTATGATTATAAGTTTATCATGTACTAATAGGGAGGTTATTTTAAAATGCCGTCTTGTGGGAAATCCAGTCCAAAAAGAAAATAACAGTTTTAAGTCCCAGGTCAGTGGTCAGCATGCATTACATTACTGGTTTAGTTGGAGAGTTCAAACCTTCCCCTTGCCGTCTTTGGCTTTACATCTCCTGCTAACGCATCTTCTGAAAATCTGCTTGTGTCATTTCTGCTTCAGACGTTGTCATTAAGGATAAAAGGTTTTGAGTCTGCAATTGCAGGTGATTATGTTTATACAGTTGGGAGAATAGTGGAATAATCTAAAAAACAGCACATTTTGTTTATATGTGTCAACTCCCACTTCCGTAGTGAATGGATTTTTATGCTCCTAGGATGTCATGTTATTGTTGTCAAACTCTAGTCACCCATTGATAATAACAATTGCATTGATTGCTTCAGCATCAGCTGACCTCTTGTGACTAAATAGCTTCACATAGCAGACTTCATTCAAAAAATCAGACCTAGAATTGCTGATATTTCTTTCTCGTTCTATGCCCAAAGTCTCCATACATATTTAGACTGAAATGTTGTCTTGAGATAGAGCTTTTCTTGAGATAGAGAAATGGAGCTTTGCTCCAGATGTTTAAGTAGTTTTTGTAGGCTTCATGATCTTTCCATAGACATTTATTGTTATTTTTATAAGTGCCACTTAAGTAGCTTATGGCTGAGAGTATTGCTTCTCCCAGTCCAAAGTTAGGACCCGTCTTCTCCCCAGGATTTTTACGTAAGAGTGATTGATATTCCCTGTTTCTCTCTCTGCAGCCCACTTCTCTGCTACCTTTAGGTGTTTCTCATTTCAGGAAGTTAATCATGAAATCTATAAACTTAAATTGAACTAAGCTGTGTGATCTCCATGTTGATATGAAAAAGTAAGAAAAGCCTATTGATCACAGCACCAAGTCAGTTAAAGGGCAGGAAAGTAACATTCCTAACAGCTGAGGCTGTGGAATACGGCCAGTGTGGATTTGATTGAGTTCAAACTTGTCACTTTCTAGTTGTGTGATTTTCATCATGGTATTTCATTCCTTCAAGTCCATTTCTCTCATCCATAAAATGGTGTTGATAATGCCTTCTTTGTAGTATTTTTATGATATACAAATGGGATATTTTTAAAAGGCACTTATTATAAATATATTATTTAATTTTTTAACATTTTTATTAGAGTATAATTGCTTTACAGTGCTGTGTTAGTTTCTGCTGTATAACAAAGTGAATCAGCTATACATATACATACATCCCCATATCTCCTCCCTCTTGTATCTCCCTTCCACCCTCCCTATCGCACCCCTCTAGGTAGACACAAAGCACAGAGCTGATCTCCCTGTGCTATGCGGCTGCTTCCCACTAGCTATCTATTTTACATTTGGTAGTGTATATATGTCCATGCCACTCTCTCACTTCTTCCCAGCTTACCCTTCTCCCTCCCCATGTCCTCAAGTCCATTCACTATGTCTGCATCTTTATCCTGTCCTGCCCCTAGGTTCCTCAGAACCATTTTTTTGTGATTCCATATATATGTGTTTTCATACGGTATTTGTTTTTCTCTTTCTGACTTACTTCACTCTGTATGACACTCTCTAGCTCCATCCACCTCACTACAAATAACTCAATTTCGTTTCTTTTTATGGCTAAGTAATATTCCATTCTATATATGTGCCACATCTTTATCCATTCATCTGTCGATGGAGACTTAGGTTGCTTCCATGTCCTGGCTATTGTAAATAAAGGTGCAATGAACATTGTGGTACATGACTCTTTCTGAATTATGGTTTTCTTAGGGTATATGCCCAGTAGTGGGATTGCTGGGTCATATGGTAATTCTGTTTTTAGTTTTTTAAGGAACCTCCATACTGTTCTCCATAGTGGCTGTATCAACTTACATACCAACCAACAGTGCAAGAGGTTCCCTTTTCTCCACACCCTCTCCAGCATTTATTGTTTCTAGATTTTTTGAAGATGGCCATTCTGAATGGTGTGAGGTGATACCTCATTGTAGTTTTGATTTGCATTTCTCTACTGATTAGTGATGTTGAGCATCCTTTCATGTGTTTGTTGACAATCTGTATGTCTTCTTTGGAGAAATGTCTGTTTAGGTCTTCTGCCCATTTTTGGATTGGGTTGTCTGTTTTTTTGATATTGAGCTGCATGAGCTGCTTGAATGTTTTGGAGATTAATTGTTTGTCAGTTGCTTCGTTTGCAAATATTTTCTCCCATTCTGAGAATTGTCTTTTCATCTTGTTTATGTTTTCCTTTGCTGTGCAAAAAGCTTTTAGGTTTCATTAGGTCCCATTTGTTTATTTTTGTTTTTATTTCCATTTCTCTAGGTGGTGGGTCAAAAAAGATCTTGCTGTGATTTATGTCATGGAGTGTTCTGCTTATGTTTTCCTCGAAGAGTTTTATAGTGTCTGGCCTTACATTTAGGTCTTTAATCCATTTTGAGTTTATTTTTGTGTATGGTGTTAGGGAGTGTTCTAATTTCATTCCTTTACATGTAGCTGTCCAGTTTTCCCAGCACCACTTAGTGAAGAGGCTGTCTTTTCTCCATTGTATATTCTTCCTCCTTTATCAAAAATAAGGTGACCCTATGTGCTTGGGTTTATCTCTGGGCATTCTATCCTATTCCATTGATCTATATATCTGTTTTTGTGTCAGTACCACACTGTCTTGATTACTGTAGCTTTGTAGTATTGTCTGAAGTCAGGGAGCCTGATTCCTACAGCTCCATTTTTCTTTCTCAGAATTACTTTGGCTATTCGGGGTCTTTTGTGTTTCTATACAAATTATGAAATTTTTTGTTCTAGTTCTGTGAAAAATGCCATTGGTAGTTTGATAGGGATTGCATTGTATCTGTAGATTGCTTTGGGTAGTGTAGTCATTTTCACAATGTTGATTCTTCCAATCCAAGAACATGGTATATCTCTCCATCTGTTTGTATCATCTTTAATTTATTTTATCAGTGTCTTATAGTTTTCTGCATACAGGCCTTTTGTCTCCTTAGGTCGGTTTATTCCTAGGTGTTTTATTCTTTTAGTTGCAGTGTTAAATGGGAGTGTTTCCTTAATTTCTCTTTCAGATTTTTCATCATTAGTGTATAGGAATGCAAGAGATTTCTGTGCATTTATTTTGTATCCTGCTACTTATACCAAATTCATTGATTAGCTCTAGTAGTTTTCTGGTAGCATCTTTAGGATTCTCTATGTATGGTATCATGTCATGTGCAAACAGTGACAGTTTTACTTCTTCTTTTCCGATTTGGATTCCTTTTATTTCTTTTTCTTCTCTGACTGCTGTGGCTAAAAATTCCAAAACTATGTCGAAAAATAGTGCTGAGAGTGGGCTAAGATTTCCTGATCTTAGTGGAAATGGTTTCAGTTTTTCACCATGGAGAATGATGTTGATGTGAGTTTGTCATATATGGCCTTTATTATGGTGAGGTAAGTTCCCTCTATGCCTGCTTTCTGATGGGTGTTTATCATAAATGGGTGTTGAATTTTTTCTTTTTGTTTTGTTTTTGCGGTACGTGGGCCTCTCACTGTTGTGGACTCTCCTGTTGTGGAGCACAGGCTCCGGACGCGCAGGCTCAGCGGCCATGGCTCACGGGCCTAGCTGCTCCGCAGCATGTGGGATCTTCCCGGACTGGGGCACGAACCTATGTCCCCTGCATCGGCAGGCGGACTCTCAACCACTGTACCACCAGTGAAGCCCATGGGTGTTGAATTTTGTCGAAAGCTTTTTCTGAATCTATTGAGATGATCCTATGGTTTTTCTCCTTCAACTTGTCAATATGGTTTATCTCATTGATTGATTTGCATATATTGAAGAATCCTTGCATTTCTGGGATAAACCCCACTTGATCATGGTGTATGATCCTTTTAATGTTGTGTTGGATTCTGTTTGCTAGTATTTTGTTGAGGATTTTTTTTTTTTTTTTTTGCGGTACACAGGCTTCTCACTGTTGTGGTCTCTCCCGTTCTGGAGCACAGGCTCCAGATGCACAGGCTCAGTGGCCACGGTTCTTAGGCCCAGCCGTTCCGTGGCATGTGGGATCTTCCCAGACTGGGGCATGAACCCATGTCCCCTGCATCGGCAGGCGGACTCTCAACCACTGCACCACCAGGGAAACCCTTGTTGAGGATTTTTGCATCTATGTTCATCAGTGATATTGGCCTGTAGTTTTCTTTCTTTGTGACATCTTTGTCTGGTTTTGGTATCAGTGTGAGGGTGGCCTCGTAGAATGAGTGTGAGAGTGTTCCTCCCTCTGCTATATTTTGGAAGAGTTTGAGGAGGATAGGTGTTAGCTCTTCTCTAGATGTTTGATAGAATTTGCCTGTGATGTCATCTGGTCCTGGGCTTTTGTTTGTTGGAAGATTTTAAATCACAGCCTCAATTTCAGTGCTTGTGATTGGTCTGTTTATATTTTCTATTTCTTCCTGGTTCAGTCTCAGAAGGTTGTGCTTTTCTAAGAATTTGTCCATTTCTCCCGGGTTGTCCATTTTATTGACATGTAGTTGCTTGTAGTAATCTCTCATGATCCTTTGTATTTCTGCAGTGTCAGTTGTTACTTCTCCTTTTTCATTTGTAATTCTATTGATTTGAGTCTTCTTTTCTTTCTTGATGAATCTAGCTAGTAGTTTATCAATTTTGTTAACTTCTCAAAGAACCAATTTTTAGTTTTATTGATCTTTGCTATTGTTTCCTTCATTTCTTTTTCATTTATTTCTGATCTGATCTTTATGATTTCTTTCCTTCTGCTAACTTTGGGGTTCTTTTTGTTCTTCTTTCTCTAATTGCTTTAGGTGTAAGGTTAGGTTGTTTATTTGAGATGTTTCTTGTTTCTTCAGGAAGCATTATATTGCTCTAAACTTCCATCTTAGGACTGCTTTTGCTGCATCCCATAGGTTTTGGGTCATTGTGTTTTCATTGTCATCTGTTTCTAGGTATTTTTTGATTTCCTCTTTGATTTCTTCAGTGACCTCTTGGTTATTTAGTAGTGTATTGTTTAGCCTCCATGTGTTTGTATTTTTTACAGATTTTTTCCTGTAATTGATACCTAGTCTCATAGCGTTGCGGTTGGAAAAGATACCTGATACGATTTCAATTTTCTTAAATTTACCAAGGCTTGATTTGTGACCCAAGATATGATCTATCCTGCAGAATGTTCCATGAGGACTTGAGAACAAAGTGTATTCTGTTGTTTTTGGATTGAATGTCATGTAAATATCAATTAAGTCCATCTTGTTTAATGTATCATTTAAACCTTCTGTTTCCTTATTTATTTTCATTTTGGATGATCTGTCCAGTGGTGAAAGTGGGGTGTTAAAGTCCCCTGCTATGATTGTGTTACTCTTGATTTCCCCTTTTATGGCTTTTAGTATTTGCCGTATATATTGAGGTGCTCCTATGCTGTGTGCATAGATATTTACAATTGTTATATCTTCTTCGTGGATTGATCCCTTGATTATTATGTAGTGTCCTTCTTTGTCTCTTCTAATTGTCTTTATTTTAAAATTTGTTTTGTCTGATATGAGAATTGCTACTCCAGCTTTCTTTTGACTTGCATTTGCATGGAATATCTTTTTCCATCCCCTCGCTTTCAGTCTGTATGTGTCCCTAGGTCTGAAGTGGGTCTCTTGTAGATAGCATATATACAGGTCTTATTTTTGTATCCATTCATCCAGTCTATGTCTTTTGGTTGGAGCATTTAATCCATTTACATTTAAGGTAATTATTGATATGTATGTTCCTAATGCCATTTTCTTAATTGTTTTGGGTTTGTTATTGTAGGTCTTTTCCTTCTCTTGTGTTTCGTGCCTAGAGAAGTTCCTTCAGCATTTGTTGTAGAGCTGGTTTGGTGGTGCTGATTTCTCTTAGCTTTTGCTTGTCAGTAAAGGTTTTAAGTTCTCCGTCTAATCTGGATGAGTTCCTTGCTGGGTAGAGTAATCGTGGTTGTAGGTTTTTCCCTTTCATCACTTTAAATATGTCCTCCCACTCCCTTCTGACTTGCAGTTTCTGCTGAAAGATCAGCTGTTAACTTTATGGGGATTCCCTTGTATGTTAATTGTTGCTTTTCCCTTGCTGCTTTTAATATTTTCTCTTTGTGTTTAATTTTTGATAGTTTGCTTAATATGTGTCTTGGCATGTTTCTCCTTGGATTTATCCTGTATGGGACTCTCTGTGCTTCTGGACTTGATTAACTATTTCCTTACCCATATTAGGGAAGTTTTCAACCATAATCTCTTCAAATACCTTCTCAGTCCCTTTTTTTTTCCTCTTCTTCTGGGACCCCTATAATTCAAATGTTGGTGCATTTAATGTTGTCCCAGAGGTCTCTGAGATTGTCCTCAATTCTTTTCATTCTTTTTTCTTTATTGTGCTCTCTCGTAGTTATTTCCACTATTTTATCTTCCAGGTCACTTATCCATTTTTCTGCTTCAGTTTATTCTTCTATTGATTCCTTCCACAGAATTTTAAATTTCATTTACTGTGTTGTTCATTATTGTTTGTTTGCTTTTTCATTCTTCTAGGTCCTTGTTAAATGTTTCTTATATTTTCTCCATTCTATTTCCAAGATTTTGGATCATCTTTACTATCATTACTCTGAATTCTTTTTCTGGTAGACTGCCTATTTCCTCTTCATTTGTTTGGTCTAGTGGGTTTTTACCTTGCTGCTTCATCTGCTGTATATTTCTTTGTCTTCTCATTTTGCTTAACTTACTGTGTTTAGGTCTGCATTTTGCAGGCTGCCAGTTCGTAGTTCCCAGTTGTTTTTTGGTGTCTTCTCCCTGTGGGTAAGATTGCTTCAGTGGGTTGTGTAGGCTTCCTGTTGGAGGGGGCTGGTGCCTGTGTTCTGGTGGATGGGGCTGGATCTTTTCTTTCTGGTGGGCAGGACCATGTCCAGTGGTGTGTTTTGGACTATCTGTGAGCTTAGTATGATTTTAGGCAGCCTCTCTGCTAATGGGTGGGTGTTCCTTTCTTGCTAGTTGTTTGGCATAGAGTGTCCAGCACTGTAGCTTGCTGGTTGTTGAGTGGAGCTGTGTCTTAGCATTGAGATGAAGATCTCTGGGAGAGCTTTTGCTGTTTGACATTACATGGGGCCGGTAGGTATCTGGTGTACCAATGTCCTGAACTCAGCTCTCCCACCTCAGAGGCTCTGGCCTGATACCCTGGTGGAGCAGCAAGTCCCTGTCAGCCACATGGATCAGAAGAAAAGGGAGAAAAGGAAAGAAAGGAAAGAAAGGAAAGGAAGAAAGGAAGAAAGGAAGGAAGGAAGGAAGGAAGGAAGGAAGAAAATATAATAAATAAAATAAAATAAAATAATTAAAATAGAAAAAAATTATTAAAAATAAAATAATTAATAAGTAAAAAAAAACAGAAAGGGAAAAAGGAAGAAGAGAGCAGCAAAACCAAAAAACAAATCCTCCAATGATAACAAGTGGTAAAAATTATACTATAAAGAAGAAAAACAAAAAAAACACCAACAGTCAAAACCCTAGGACAAATGGCCAAAGCAAAGTTATACAGAGAAAATCACACAAAGAAGCATACACATACACACTCAGAAAAAGAGAAAAAAGAAAAATATATATATATATATGTATAATTTTAAAAGGAAGAGAACAACCAAATCAATAAACAAACCTACCAATGATAATTAGCTCTAAATACTAAACTAATATAAACATAAAACCAGAAACAAATTAGATTCAGAAAGCAAACCCCAAGTCTACAGTTGCTCCCAAAGTCCACCACCTCAGTTTTGGGATGATTCGTTGTCTATTCAGGTATTCCACAGGTGCAGGTACATCAAGTTGATTGTGGAGATTTAATCCACTGCTCCTGAGGCTGCTAGGAGAGATTTCCCTTTCTCTTCCCTGTTCGCACAGCTCCTGGGGTTCAGCTTTGGATTTGAACCCGCCTCTGCGTGTAGGTCTCCTGAGGGCGTCTGTTCTTTGCTCAGACAGGACGGGGTTAAAGGAGCAGCTGCTTCGGGTACTCTGGCTCACTCAGGCCGGGGGGTAGGGAGGGGTACGGCGTGCGGGGCGGGCTTGCGGTGGAAGATGCCAGCGTGACGTTGCACCAGCCTGAGGCGTGCTCTGTGTTCTCCCGGGGAAGTTGTCCCTTGATCTCAGGACCCTGGCAGTGGTGGGCTGCACAGGCTCTTGGGAGGGGAGGTGTGGATAGTGACCTGTGCTCGCACATAGCCTTCTTGGTGGCTGTAGTAGCAGCCTCAGTGTTTCATGCCCGTCTCTGGGGTCTGCGCTGATAGCCGTGACTCGCTCCCATGTCTGGCGCTCATTTAGGCGGTGCTCTGAATCCCCTCTACTCGTGCACCCTGAAACAATAGTCTCTTGCCTCTTAGGCAGGTCCAGACTTTTTCCAGGACTCCCTCCCGGCTAGCTGTGGCGCAGTAGGCCCCTTCAGTCAGTGTTCACACAGCCAACCCCAGTCCTCTCCCTGGCATCTGACCTCCGAAGCCCGAGCCTCAGCTCCCAGCCCCCGCCTGCCCCCTCAGGTGAGCAGACAAGCCTCTCAGGCTGGTGAGTGCTGGTTGGCACTGATCCTCTGTGTGGGAATCTCTCTGCTTTGCTCTCTGCACCCCTGTTGCTGCGCTCTCCTCTGTGGGCCCGAAGCTTCCCCCCCTGCTCACCCCCTGTCTCTGCCCGCGAAGGGGCTTCCAAGGGTGTGGAAACCTTTCCTCCTTCACAGCTGCCTCCCTGAGGTGCAGGTCCCATCCCTATTCTTTTGTCTCTGTTTTATCTTTTTTCTTTTGCCCTACCAAGGTACGTGGGGAGTTTCTTGCCTTTTGAGAAGTCTGAGGTATTCTGCCAGCGTTCAGTAGGTGTTCCGTAGGAGCTCTTCCACATGTAGATGTAGTTTTCATGTATTTTTGGGGAGGAAGGTGATCTCCACATCTTACTCCTCCACCATCTTGAAGGTGCCCCTCTATAAGTATATTATTATTATTATTATTATATCATTATGTTGAGGCAGTAAAAAATCAGTCAAAATAGATTGTTAGACTTTGTTTCTGAACATGATTGCCTGAGAGAAAACAAACTTATTTTCCTGACATAAACAGTGGAAGACAGAGTAAAATGTATGAAACCAGTGTCATCAAACATTGAACCACAGGCAGTGTAAGACTCTGTTTCCTGAGAGGAGAGAGACAAATGAAATTAATCCAACCACACAACCACCCTGGCTTTCTGCTTCCAAGCACATTTCGGAATGTGGTATGAGAGGGCTATCTTCTATCTCCAGCAGAGCAGGTTATTCGTTTTTTTGTGTGTGTGGGTACGCGGGCCTCTCATTGTTGTGGCCTCTCCCGTTGTGGAGCACAGGCTCCGGACGCGCAGGCTCAGCGGCCATGGCTCATGGGCCCAGCCGCTCCGCGGCATGTGGTATCTTCCCGGACCGGGGCACGAACCCGTGTCCCCTGCTTCGGCAGGCAGACTCTCAACCACTGCGCCACCAGTGAAGCCCCAGAGCAGGTTATTCTTAATGAGTTTAAGATACTCATATCAGAATTCATGAGGTCATGTTAGCTAGAAGTTGTAAAGTGGAGTTCTGAAAAGGATTGAGCTAAGCAAAAAAAAACAACAAAAAAAACAATCTGCATAGGGGTTCATTTGAGCCTTTGCTGAATCTTAATATGTGCATGTATTTGGTGAAATTCTACAAGGTAGGGCAAAGAACCAGAGAGCTGTATGCTGAATATAAAACAGGGAGCTTTTTGAGCTGTATTCAGAGTGGAGAGTCTTTGTTGATTACACACATCATAGATAACTTAGAAAGGTCATGCCTTTACAGTAGGACTAAACTACATCTAGAATAAAGATTACTCCCGACCCACTCTAACAAGGAATAAAAACAAGTATTAAAGGATCAAGTAATCCAAAAATAACTAAATTGCTTGCTAAAATAAATCTCAATACTGTCAAAAAAAATAAAGACAACTAAATCCAGATACTCGTTGTCATTACTCACAATGTCCAGCATCCAATCAAAAACTGCTATATGTGGCAAGAACTAGAATAGAGTAATTCATAACCAGGAAAATAATCATTTAATAGAAATAAAACCAGGAGTCATAGAAATGATAGAATTAACAGACAAGGACTTCTAAATGGGTCTTGTAAATAGTTCAAAAATTTAATTCAAAACATGAACATAATGGGAAGAGAAATAGAAAAGATAAAGAAGACAAAAATGGAATGAAAGACTTAAATGTGAAAAAATACAGTATCTGAAATGAGAAATCTATGAGATTCATGGATTGTTAGAAGCTACAGAAGAACCCATCAAAACAGAAACCATCTAATCCAAAATGAAGCACATGGAAGGAAAAAGACGGAAAAAAGTAACAAAGAATATTTAGATCCCAGGAGTTGAAATCTGAAAAAAAAAAGTGTGAAGAATCTGAAGCCGGATGATCACAAAGGAAAACATGCCAAACCACATCATAGTCAAATTGCTGAAAACTAGTGATAAAGAGAAGAAATTAGAAGCTATCAAAGGCACAAGAGGAAAAAGGATGATCTCAGTCTTTATTTTCAGAAGATGATGGAAAAACATCTCTAGCATGGAAAAAAAAATCCAATGAAGATATCCTTTAAACATGGAGATGGAATTTTTCAGACACACTGAAGCTGGTAGCTTTTATTGCCAGCACATCTGCACTACAAGAAATGTTATAGGAAGTTCTTCAGATGGAAGGAAAGGATACCAGATGGAAACTTGCATCTACATAAAGGAATGAAGAGTGCTGAAAATATTAAATATGTGACTAATAGGACAGGTATTTTTTCCAATTTAAAATATTTCTTTAGAATTTAGTCATAAATTTAGAATTTAGTCATAAATTGACTGTTTAATAAAAATTTATAACAATGTATTGTGAGCTTTTTTTTTTTTTTTTTTTTTTTTGTGCGGTACACGGGCCTCTCACTTTTGTGGCCTCTCCTGCTGTGGAGTGCAGACTCTGGCCGCGCAAGCTCAGCGGCCATGGCTCATGGGCCCAGCCACTCTGTGACACGTGGGATCTTCCCGGTCCGGGGCACGAACCCGTGTCCCCTGCATCGGCAGGCGGACTCCCAACCACTGCGCCACCAGGGAAGCCCTATTGTGAGCTTTTTAACATACATAGAAGTAAAATGTATGGTGACAATAGCACAAAGGACAGAAGTTAAGAAAGTAGAAGTATACTGTTCTACATTATGTGGTTCTTACATTATATGTGAAGTAATATGATATCCCTTGAAGGTGGACTGTTATAAATTAAAGGTACATATTGTAAACCACAAAGCAATCAATACAAAATAAAGCCAAGAGGTGTAACTTGTAATGCACTAGGGAAGATAAAATGGAATAATTAATAAATTAAATTCAAAAAAAGGAATAAAAGGAAAAACAAAAGAAATATAAACAATAGTAAGATGGTGGACTTAAATTCAACCATAATAATAATTACATTAGGGCTTCCCTGGTGGCGTAGTTGTTGAGAGTCTGCCTGCCGATGCAGGGGACATAGGTTCGTGCCCTGGTCTGGGAAGATCCCACATGCCGCAGAGTGGCTGGGCCCGTGAGCCATGGCCGCTGAGCCTGCGCGTCTGGAGCCTGTGCTCCACAACGAGAGAGGCCACAACACTGAGAGGCCTGTGTACCGCACAAAAAAAAAAAAAAAAAAAAAAAAATTACATTAAATGCAAGTGGTTTAACTAGTCGACTAAAAGAGAGAGATTATTAGATTAGGGGGGAAAAAAACCCCACAAAAAAACAAACAAAAAAACCCACTCAGCTATATTTGTTCTTAGCATTTAATCATTGTCTGATCATTCCAACATTTGTATATCTGAATCTGCTCCTTGCTTTGTCTCTCATTCTTTTCTATTTTTTTCTTGACTTTGAGCATGTCTTGTAATTTTTGTTGAAAATTGGGTATGATGTGTCCATAATAGGAGTTGAAGTTGATAGACCTTTACTGAGATTTTATGTTATTAATCTGGCCAGGGGTTGAGGTGTACTTAATGTTTGCTTTATCTGTTGGTACCAGAGGCTTCAAATTCCTCCAGTGTCCTTGTTTTTGTTTCCCCTGTTGACTTTTAGCTTCTCATATACTCCTTCTCCAAGAAAGACTTGTCTTGTAGCTTTTAGAGGTAATCCAGTGTTAGTATACTGGAGGCCTATTGAGGCAGTGGTGTGTGAGAGGGACTAATTCTATAATCTTATGATGAAATTTGTTTCGTAGTGAGCCTGTGTCCCTGGGCTGTGACCTTTACAAGTGTTTCTTACCTCCTCCCACACCACCACACTTGCGTGGATACAGGAAGACTAGAAAGTGCTGGAGTGGGGAAAATGTTCTCTTCCCCTGGTTGGATAAGTCTCTGGTAAAGTCTTCTCCCTTGGAGAGTACGTCTTTCTGATGAAGAATGCTCTGGGCATATTACACAATGATACCTCCCCAGCTCTTCCACAGACAAAAGGTAATCTTTCTCAAGCCTTCACTATGAGAAACTGGTGGGATTCCTGGAGGTAAAACCCACGAAAGTCTGGAGGCCTCCCCTAAAAATACAGTCCTCAAAAGTTTCTCCCTGTCATGTTAATCCACACCAGCCTCTAACATTTCTTCATAATTATAATTCAGGTGTTTATCCTAGCTTATGGCTACAGTTGCTGTGCTCTCGCGGTAAGCAGATCTTAGCTATGAGTCTCTAAATTCGCCTGTCTCTTCAGATTTTGTGGTAGCAGTTGCCATGCAGCCTCAACTGGGTCCGATAAAAGTTACTGATTTTCAATTCAGCTTTTTCTTGTTTTAAGGATAGATGATGCCTTCCATGCACTTTACATGTTGGATCTGAAACCAAAAGTCTATACTTTCTCTACAAGGAACATACTTAAATATAAAAACAGATAGGTTCAAAGTAAAAATATTAAAAAAGATATACCAAGCAAGCACTAATCTTCAGAAAGTTGAAGTAGCTATATTAATATTAAAAAAATGGACCTTTGAACAAAGAATACTAGCAGGGATAAAGGGGGAACATTTCATAGTGATAAAGGAGTAAATTCAAGACATGCAGTCCATAAGTATCTATGCATCAAATAACAGAGCTTCAAAA
This sequence comes from Stenella coeruleoalba, assembly GCF_951394435.1. Taxonomy (NCBI): domain Eukaryota; kingdom Metazoa; phylum Chordata; class Mammalia; order Artiodactyla; family Delphinidae; genus Stenella; species Stenella coeruleoalba. The sequence goes on along the minus strand of NC_137158.1, from coordinate 17,678,050 downwards.
TATTCAAGGCAAAAGTTGAAAGGAACAGTAACATCCACAATTACAGTTGGAGGTTTCAGCACTCTATTCTTAGTTTTTGACAAAAAAGAAGATAGAAAATAAGGATGTGGAATACTCATTTTCTCCCATATTGAAGTACAAGTTCAGTATAATCCCAATTACAATCTCGGTAGCTTTCTTTTTCTTTTGTAGAGGTTGGCGAGCTGATTGTAAAGTTTATGAGAATGCCAACAATCTAGAGTAACCAACACCATTTTGAAAAAAGAATAACAAAATTTAAGAACTTAAAATACTTGATTTCAAGACCTACTACAAAGCTACATTATTATAACTGTTGGCAAGAGGATAAGCATGTAGGGCTTCCCTGGTGGTGCAGTGGTTGAGAGTCCACCTGCCAATGCAGGGGACACAGGTTCGTGCCCTGGTCCGGGAAGATCCCACATGCTGTGGAGTGGCTGGGCCCGTGAGTCATGGCCGCTGAGCCTGCGCGTCCAGAGCCTGTGCTCCACAACGGGAGAGGCCACAACAGTGAGAGGCCCGCGTATCGAAAAAAAAAAAAAAAAAAGAGGATAAGCATGTAAAGCAATAAAACAGAATAGAGAGTCTAGAAACAAACCTACACACAAAGGATTAATTGATATTTTTTAAAAAAATTTATTTTTTTATTTTTGGGTCTTCGTTTCTGTGTGTGGGCTTTCTCTAGTTGCGGCGAGCAGGGGCCACTCTTCATCGCGGTGCGCGGGCCTCTCACTGTCGCGGCCTCTCTTGTTGCCGAGCACAAGCTCCAGACGTGCAGGCTCAGTAGTTGTGGCTCACGGGCCTAGTTGCTCTGCGGCATGTGGGATCCTCCCAGACCAGGGCTCGAACCCACGTGCATTGGCAGGCAGATTCTCAACCACTGTGCCACCAGGGAAACCCCAGGATTTATTGATTTTTGACAAAGGTGCCAAGGTGATAGAATAGCGAAAAGATAGGCTATTCAACAAATGGTGATGGAATAATTGGATTATACATATGAAAACATATGAAACTGATATAAATATTATATGTATTTATCATATACATAAATCAATTCAAAAGGGAATCACAGACTTAAAGGTATAACACTTCATAAAGGAAAATCCTCATAAAACTGGGACAGGCAAAGATTTCCTAGTTCAAACATTTAAAAGTATGAACCATAAAAATAATTGATAAATTGGACTTCATCAATATTATAAACTTGTGTTCTTATAAATAAAATAAGGCAAATCACAGACTAGATGAAAATATTCAAAAATATATATTTGACAAAAACCAAAAACTTGTACCCAGGATGTATAAAGAACTATTACAGCTCAGTAATAAGAAAACTAATAGCCCAATTAAAAATGACAAAAGATTTAGACAAACACTTTAGAGAAGAAGGAATGATCAACTAGCACTGGAAAAGTCACTGAGGAAATGAAATTAAAATCACCATGAGATACCACCTCATACCCACTAGAATGACTACAATTAAAAAGACCCCCCCCCCACACTGCCAGTGGGGGTACAAAATGGAGCAGCCATTTTGGAAAATATTTTGGCTGTTTCTTACACCATTAAAGATGTATTCAACATACAACTCAGCAATTCTACGCAATATTTACCCTTAGGGAATTGAAATTGTATGTGCACACACAACTTTAAATAAATGTTAATAGCATCTTTATTCATAATAGCTCCATACTGGGAAGTACATCTCAGAAACTGGTGAAAGGATGAACGAATTGTAGTATATCTTATGATGGAAGTTTATTCATCAATAAAAAAGAAGAAACTGCTGATGGACACAACATCATGGATGAATCTCAAAGGCATTATACTAAGCAAAAGAAGCCAAACACAAAAGAGTACATACTCATTCATGTGACACTGTAGAAGAAACAAATCTAATCTAGAGAGAGAGAAGCAGAGCAGTGGTGGCCTGATGCTGGGACTGGTGTGGCTGACTGTCTGTGATGAGGCACCGGGACACTTTGTGGGTGGGAGTGGGGTGGAACTGTTCTGTATCTTGATTGTAGTCTAATATTCGTTTTACAAATGCATACATTTATCAAAACTCACCAGATTATCTATCTCTCTCTCTCTCTCTCTCTCCTCTCTCTCTCTCTCTCTATCTATCATCTCTCTCTCTCTGTTTTTCCTATATATAAATTATACCTCAATAAAATTGATTACAAGAAAGAGCTTATGAGCAATTGACTAACTTTAACCTACAAACTAATTTTTTTGGATTAATGAAAAGTAATGTGTGTCTGGAATCTTAAAACTTTCACATATGCTTTTATTTAATCCCTGTAATAAGCCAGAGATGTATGTTTTATTTTTCTTACTTTATTAATAAAGAAATCCTTGCTTAAGATAAATACATTACCCAAATTCTCATAGTTATTAAGGTTTGAAACTTCAGTCTTCCATCTCCTCTGTTCTTTCTTCTCCTGTAAGTGGCAGCCCTCTACTCCATTTCTGGAAGAAAGAGCATAGGACAGTATGATCTAATATTAAAAGTCATTCCTATCCTTCCTGGAGAGGAGTCTGTAACCATTAAGTGCCTTGTTACTTCTAATTTTAGATAAGCAGACTAAGAGAGAGAGGTACAACAGAGCAGATATATGAGGCAGTAACATAGTGGGGAAGGGACTCAAAGTACGGCCTTTGCCATGGCTCCTTAAATTGAGATGCTGTGATTTAAGAAATCATTACTTAATATTCATCCTTAGGCCTGAACTTAATTAAGATCTCAAGTAACTTTTACTTGGGAAGATCAACAGAGAAGAATTGCAGAAATGCACTTTTTATTGAAGACAAAGTGACATTAATCTTCTAAGTTTTATTTAGCCATGAGCTTAGTTGGTGCTTGATTTCTTTTCTTGTTTAAATAAACTTGGATAAGCAGTTGGATTGAAACAAAAAGTATGGTATTATAGCTTATTGGTAAAATCCCAGAAATTATTATAAACTGACTCTGTTCCTGACTTTCATCAGATTAGCAGTGGTGGGATTCTGGGCTTTCTGTCCGTCTATCTATCTACCACCTACTTACCTATCTTTCTTATTTAATTCCAAGAACCCAGTAGTATACATATGATTATCCTGAGTTTACAAATGAGAAAAATGAGGCTTAGTATAAATACACTTACTGCTTATTTGTATTTCCTAGTTTTCTGTAATGAACACCTGCTGATTATATAATAAAAAAGTTAAATGTGCTTATTTAGTATTTACTATAAACTGAATTAAATTTATTTTTTTAAATTTTATGGGATTTTAGGGGAGTAGTTTCTAACACTTGGCAAAAATTTAATGCTTCCATTCTGAGCATATTTCACTTCAGAGGCAGGAATAATTTCGATCAAGTTAACAACTTTCTATAAATAGAATTCTATTTTCTCCTTCAAGTTTTAATATTAAATTACAATATGTTTTGGGTTTTTTTTGGTTATGAAAAAGAAACCAAAGTATTCTTAAATTCTAATTTCTGAAACCATACTTTTTTTAAAATGGAAAAGCAATAGAATAATACACTGATAGTAGATAAAGGAGGCTTCAGTATTGTGAGGAATAGTACTGCAATTTTACAAAGAAGTTAATTTTCTCAAAGTCACACAGCAGGCTACTGAGGGCCAAACATTTCCATTCTGTCACACCACCTGCATGATACTAATAAAATAAGTATTTGCAGAGTGGGGATGTGATGTATCTTGTTTTGTTTATTTGACCACAGTAGCATAAATGTCTAAAAGTACAACAAATGATGGTCAGGGAACAAGATGCACAGCATCTAAATAGCTGGTCTGCTTATTACTATCTGCCCCCATCCCTCTCCTGCCTCCAGTAAACTGTGACAAAGCAGTCCACACATCTACTTACATGCATCTGTTCTTATCACTCTGGACACTGCCATCTCACAGAAATAAATAGCTTGACCTCCATTGAAGTAAGGAGCAATACATTTACTGATTATTGGTATTTTCTAGTTTGCTCTAATGAACATCCACTGATTATATAATAAAAAAGTTAAATATAGTTATTTTCTACTATGAATTTAGCTCGATTTATTTAAACAAGTTAAAATTTTCAAAAGGAATGACATCAAAAATTCAAACTGCTCTAGTAAATGAACTAATTGAAGGAGTCATTGACACAGTCAGAACCATAAATTAGATCCTGGGCAGGTAGGATAGTTGTGGGAGAGTTCACTTACTAAAACTCCTCCTGAGTGTCTCTGAAAAATTGTATCTGTTTTCTTCAAAAGTGTTTAAATCTGTTCCACGGTACATTCAGTAACTGTTAATACCTGCCTCACCCACCTGTGTTAGTGAGATAAATACGGAATCCGAAACACAATAGGTAAAATAATTTAAAGTTTACTTTTTGAAGTTTGTGTGATATTCTTCATTTGAGCAAATTCCTAAAAAAGGTTGAACTCATTTCCTCCACTGAAAAATATTGCTTAGCACTAGCTTTAGAAGTTAGCTTCCCTGCTCTCCCCAGCTAATCCACTACATCTTCAGAAACATCTATTTCTGAATACTAGTTTGATGAAAACCATTCTAGAGATGTAGAATCACA